>NC_061101.1:23332563-23397563 GCF_015104395.2 Macrobrachium nipponense | reverse complement strand
ATTTAGGAAAAGAGAGAGAGAGAGAGAGAGAGAGAGAGAGAGAGAGAGAGAGAGAGAGAGAGAGAGAGAGAGAGAGAGAGAGAGAGAGAGAGAATTACCACTCCTTTGATCTAAACTCCAGGGACTGAAACCTTTTAGTTTCCCAGTCAAAAAGGAATAGCGGGAAATATGAATCGTGAAATATTCACACGTAGTACGACTTGCATTAGTATGCAGTAAACGCATTTGTTACGTAGGTAAATCAAAATTAATTGCATTTTTCCTCATTAGAAAATGTTTCGTTTTTACTTGATAATACTCTTCAAATTCCGGATTTGATTTATAATTTATAAAATAAATTAGCCTTATAAAAAAATAAACTACCAAACAAACGTTGTATAGTAAACAAAGAGAAATTCACTTACAAATGACTTACCACTTACGAGGAACATTAAACGACCTCGCTTGAGACTTTGTGAAGTGGCCCAAGAGCGCCGCGTTTTGGGCTAAATATATTAAAGACCAGTTTGTTTCTTACTCATGTATGGTATGCAGGTGTCTACACTTTAATATATACTAGAACAATGACTGATGTATGTTTGTTCATACTTGACAAGCTTATATAACCTTTTTTTTATATAAAACTCTCTAGAAGCTTCATAGGACTACCAAAATAACTACTATTATAATCAAGACAAAATTGTAATTGCCACTGCTAGTAAAATGAAATGTTCATTTCCAGCAATATGATCTCGAAGATGCAGATCTTGAGATACTATTGACACCTACATAGGATATATCTCAAATTTTAGTCGAAAAAACCCATATTTTCTTTAAAAGTAGGGTAGAAAAGAGATTGAATCCGCTAGAAACCAAATACAGCCTTCTCTGAGAGAACCATAGATTCCATGAAGTGCATCAAAGTCTGAAAGTTGTTCATCAGAAAAGTTATTAAATGCATTTTTAAAGCTTTCCCTTATTCATTTTTCATTGCCTAACTTTCACAGGTTAGAAATGTTGGACTTTATTTTATTAAACACTTTATTAATCATTGATACTTGTTTTTTTACACATTCCATTTTCGTGAAATCTAGAGAAAAAAATCAATTATTATTATGAAGAATACTAATATGTATTCTATAGGTGAGATTACTACTATTATGTCTTAACTGGAGAAAAGCTAAACTCAATGTATTCAGTACTTTTTATTACGAAAACATTTTCCACATTACTCGTGTGTGTGTGTGTGTTTTTTAGAAAACACAAGAAAGAGACATTGCTATAGTCATACTTTCAATACTGAATCGAGGGTGATCCCTGACTGATAAACTGTCAAAACAGAAGACTTAACAGGCACAAGCTAATAAATGATCACAAATTGGATAACCCCTAGAAGTTTGAAAAGTATTGGAAATCGTGTATATTTTTTATGGTTGCAGGTTCCGATATATTTGCAGGGGTAAAAAATGGACATGGCGTTAAATATGGATATGGATGTGTCTGCCTTGTTGTGTTCACGTTCTGGCATGTCAACAGAATATTTAAGCCCTCTCTCTCTCTCTCTCTCTCTCTCTCTCTCTCTCTCTCTCTCTCTCTCGTCGTTTGTCTGTAGCGTTTGGTAGTCTCTATACCAAATTGTATGCAGGTCCATTAGTCTGTTTATTCTTTTGACAGCCTTTGTTCCAATATCAATCGACCTATTTCTGTTTGTCTCTCTCTCTCTCTCTCTCTCTCTCTCTCTCTCTCTCTCTCTCTCTCTCTCTTCCAGCAAGGCACGAGGAAAATCACCATAATAAAATCAGCATCCACTCTGCCACACCAGACTCGTCTCTGGGGCTTAAACTACATGTATGAATAACGAAGCTTCGCCCGGACAGCGAAAAGACGATAGTTTTTCTTATTGCGGCCGAGAAATTTTAGACATTTTTCAAGAAGCAAGTAAGAGACACTGTCAGAAGGTTTTTTTGTTTCATTTGAAATAACTTAACGAAATCATAGGATTAATTAGCATTATAATAAAAATATGGACAAGAAGTGTTAACATTATCGTAAATCTCGTCATCATCACTCCGACACCCAGGGGGGGGGGGGGCTTTGAAATTCCACCATTCACGTCTTTCATTTGCTTCATTTTTCACAAATCTCCACTTATCCCCAGCCTATCTTCTCCATCTCCCCCATTATTATTATCTTATATCAACATCAACATAGGGACCTTCTGTTATTTCCCCTCATAGTATCACTTCTAACTCTATCCTGCCATCTGACTCCTAACATTCTTCTTAAACCTTTATTCGATATTCGCCATAATTTTTAGATATAGTTTCATCATCATATCCCGATTCATGTCTGTACAGCAATACAAATGGACTGGACTAGTCTTACTTTTGTAAGCAATTTCAGCCTATTCAGTATCCAACTCCTATTCAGCTGGTCTATAGTTTGATTTGTCTTTCTGAGTATTTCACAGTATTCCAGCTCAAAATCTGTATTAGATATCATTGTTCGTAAACATTTCAGAGATTCAACCTCGTTAATCCTTT
This sequence comes from Macrobrachium nipponense, assembly GCF_015104395.2. Lineage (NCBI taxonomy): Eukaryota > Metazoa > Arthropoda > Malacostraca > Decapoda > Palaemonidae > Macrobrachium > Macrobrachium nipponense. Next base: position 23,395,041 of record NC_061101.1, on the reverse strand, counting down.
CCCAATTTACTGCCTTTCAGTTTTTCATAAATTTATCTTGTAGGTATATGACGCACTCTCATAAGCCAGCTTTGTGAATCCTTTGGGGGTTTGGTTGATTACAACGGCATCATCTGTCAAGTTTCTGTTCCTACTCCTGACTAAACATTTTCTTCCATTTAAAACTACTATTTTCATTATAGTATCCATGAGAAATCAGTTGTGGCGTTTGTTCCGGAAAGTCACACATACTTTGTGGTGTTTACAATCACTGAATCAAAAGAAGTATTAAATTTTTTATATATATGAAAAGCCAATTACTGGCAGACTAAAATTAGAAAGATTGTATAAACGAGTAAAACTGATTCAATGCATGAATATTCATTTAGGCAGACCTTCAGTAAAGCCACGAATCCAATATAAGCCAAGAATTCTCTCTCTCTTCTTCTCTCTCTCTCTCTCTCTCTCTCTCTCTCTCTCTCTGGTGGGGAACATGCTCCGTCTGTTTCAATTTGTGGACCCTTCAAAGTGATGTATAAAGATGTCCAATATGCAAATCTGTAATTTTGTAAGCTTTGTATTTATGCCGCACCATACTACTTATTTGAATATGCCTATACCATGCCCTGTGTATATATTACTCTCTCTCTCTCTCTCTCTCTCTCTCTCTCTCTCTCTCTCTCTCTCTCTCTCTCTCTCTCTCTCTCTCAGAAACAGAGATTCGAAAAGTAAATGTTTCAGTCAAATGTCTTAAAAGGTAACGTAAATTACAGGTGCTAAAATCGCCTCGAAGCTGACTTATGCCAAACAACTGATTCCATCCTACATTAAAAAAAATAATGATAACAAAGAAAGATAAAAGTCTATTACTAATCAGTAGGGAAATGGGAAATCCATTCCAGATTAGTAAGGGAAAAGGCTAACAAGTCAATACTTACCGGGGGAGACGGGTGACTTATCGGACGCTCGGTCGTCCGAGCCTCCGCCTCCGCCCGCGGAATCGGACGAGTCGAATCGGAACGGTGAAGGCGACACACTTCTTGAACGAGGCGGGTTTGGGCTGCTGTAATGGAGAATATTGTGATAATAGGATTATTAATTACATTATTTAAGACAGTTGCATTATTTTAGTTGAATTATGCAGTTATCCTACTCAACAGGACTCGTTTAAAAGGGCCACTACTAAGATCTCCCTTAACCCTTATACCCCGTGAGGCCATGATCATGGCTTTAGTATCGTCTACACTCTACAGTGTGCCACGCAAGCCACACCTATCCTTACAGAATGGTAAATGAAAGATTTGTGTGTTCCTGTGCCTTTCATTCTGCCGTAACCAGCGAATGATGTAACATAAAAAAATACATTGTTTAATCTATATTCTTTAAGTATATACCAAATATAGTAAATAATATTGTCATACCTTCTTACAAGATATCATAATTAGGATGTATTTGTGTGTTTTTTCCCTTTACTTCTTATGCGCCAGGTAAAAAGTTTTCTTAATTCCTCAAAATTATCAAACTTCGAAAGAAAAAAAATTTATCGTGGATAAAATACTGACGAAAATAATTTTCGCAGCGATGACGGTGCTCGTTGTTTACAACATGATTAATTTAGTAAAACTTTAACGCGTCTTGGTAATGCTTCCATTTTAAGTTTTTATAATATGTTTGTAAGACATGGGATGACTTATAGTCTGCACTACACCTATCACTTTCTTTGTATATTATTGTGTTTTATGGATCAGAGGCTTGGGAGTACTCAAAGCTATGTACCTTGAGAACTGTCAGCTTTTTATTATAGGCTTTATTTAGCTTGCTTTTTTTGTCTGTTTATCTTGGTCAAATATTGTAACTCCATTTTTGACCTGTTCCCTTCGTCCGATGGACTTGAAATTTTGCATGGTTACTCAATCCTGGTGACAATACAATCTTACATGATCATCAGTAGGTCAGCATTGCCTTATAGTGACCTCTCCCAGTATCTCAGGATTTGTATGAAACACTTGGATTTTCCACTTCTTTGACTCGGTAAGTAGCTATACGGATTTTTCATTCCTTGCATGGCTCGACATGATATAAATTTCGTTAGATACAATCATAAACCGGCTCCAGTGTCTGAAAAAAAATTAACGCCTGCATTAAAATGCACTAAAACGTATAAAATAAATTCCTTGGGGCACCAGGATTTTCTTACAAATAATCGTGTCAACAAAAATAAACGCTTGGGCGCCAAATATGGAAGGAAATGCTACAGGAGATAAAAAATATATTTCTTTTCTGGTTGTCTCAAAAATCTATGTTTAACTTTTTAGTGCGTTTTAAGAAAAGCGTGGTTTGAATTTTTCTTTATATTTTTTTTTATTTATTTAATGTAGGTTATAATATTTTTAAGACATGTAAGTACTTGTTCCAACAATTTTAATAGAAAATATTACATTTCTAAAACGTGGGAGTTCTTATAGATAAGTGTAAACAGTGAAGTTACTAAACTATGAAAACCACCTCTTAATAGTAGTAATAAGTGGGCATACGATAGGCACATACTGAATGTTATCTGACAAAAAATTCTATTTGAATTATTTGTCATATAAATCACATATTTTGTTGATTATAGTTCCTGCGTTGTTGCCCATCACTGTCTGTCGTGATGTCTTGTTTCGGAATTCTATCAGTCTTCACCTGCCCAATTACATCTAACGCAGAAGAAAATACGACGAAGCGATGATTCCGTGTATATGCTTTAGGTTCCTTTCCTTTTATTCCTTCTTTCCCTCACTGGGTCAAGCGCTGGCCTACTATTTCAGTGGTTAGTGGTTCAAATCCCCAAAGAGGAGGTTGTTAGTATCATATATTAATTGTGATTTTGTATTCACCGCTCCTACTACCCTCTGTGCAAAGGCTTTCATTGGAGGTTTGAGGAGGCCTGATGCAGGCCATTTTGTTTTGCACAGCGGACGAATTGTTGAACAACCAAGCTGATCGATAATGACTGTTTTTCATGTACGTTTCTTTGGTGGTTTTATTTGTTCTTTATCATATCCAGAATATTCATCTTTATTCTCTTCTTTGTTCTCTATCATATTTAGAATATTCATCTTTAATCTCTTTGTATCGCAAAACTATTGTTAGGTACAGCTGAAGAGATTTACCGGTCAGACAGATGAAAAGTACGAGGGAAAACAGACCTCACAGGTGCAATTGAGGATTTTTACTTGATATCCGGATATCCGACATAAGTCAATATTTCAAGTTTAAAGACATCCTTTTCTATTATCTTTTCCAGACTTTACCTTAACTGGAAATATGATCGCCGCGTTCCATCACATGCCAGAATAATTGAATGGCACAAGCGTACGAAATAAACTGAGCATTTCGGCAGTTCTTCCAATAACTGGCAAATTGCTATGGAAGGACGACTTCCTCACGTAAGTCATCAGGGATCATTCCCAAAGTGAACAGCGCCCTGTGTGGAGAGAAAACTCCCTCCATTTTAGACACTTCTCTTGATAGCTTGGCCTAACCATAATGGAAGCCATTTTCGAACACCAACAGAAACCAGCTCTGGGTAGAATAAAGTTTGATTAATGCTGTTTTTAGTTTTTTCTAGTTATTAACTGCGCCGCTCTGAATAATGGTGGATGTTTTAGGGCATTTCTATCATATTTTTGTGTAAGTGTGTGTTCTACTTATGCATCTGTTGTAAATTAATAGCCTTTATATTTTATTTATGAAAATTTCTTTGACATTCAGTTTATTCAATTTAAGGCCGTGAAATAGGTTAGAAAGATTCTTATCACTTTACACACACAAACTATATAATATATATATATTTCATATATATATATATAGATATATATATATATATATATATATTCTATATCCCACGTTTGATTGTGTGTTGATTATTTCTAACGTATTCACACGGAAAGGATATATCGAATGAAATGCTGTCAATTGGGTCACTGCTGAGTCGGGAAGTTGGGGAAGCCTTAGTACAGTGATACTTAAGTTTCAACTTCTTTTATGACTTATTTGATTTGGTTGGCTGCTGTCTTGTCTTTTAGCTGAAAGACCTGGGTTTCGTACTGATGTGAGTAAGACATTTATAAATATTATACAAGTACATAAAGTATATTATATACTATAATATATATATATATATATATATATATATATATATATATATATGGTATATATATATACATATATATATATATATATATATATATATATATATATAATGTGTATATATATATATATATATATATATAGTATATATATATATATATAGTATTCATATATTAGTTATTCAAATTTTTGCCTCATTTTTCATGATATTATTTTTAACTCGTGAGATTATCACTGGCAATGGAATGGCGAGTTTAAGACCTATACGGATCAAAGTAGTTTTGTGATAAGAGCTCTGTGCAGGCACTCCTAGTCTCTCAGTAACTTTTATTTTGTCTGGACAACAAAATCTTTTCGCTATCAATTCGTCAGTAATGAATAATAATAATAATAATAATAATAATAATAATAATAATATAAAATAATAATAATATAATAGCATCCTCACACACAGCCATCATTCTTCAATAATAATAATAATAATAATAATAATAATAATAATAATAATAATAATAATAATAATAATAAGGCTTCCACGTACCTCCATCATTCTTCAACATCCAAAAAGCCCACATGAAGGTTATGCCTCGGCTGAACAGCCAGCAACGAAAAAGCCTCGGACAAATAGGCCCTTCGGATCATCCCAACAGTTTCCAATAGACCGTTGCCTTACCGAGTCTCCTTCAGAAGTATTGCACATCATCATTCCTCTTCCGCTATTCAGGTAACCGAGACCTCTAACATTTCTAAACCCATATGGCCAGCCCGGGGATTTATTCTTGAATCCAAGAGGACAATCGTAGCACGGTAAATTAAAAGGAGCTGGACAGCTAAGTGGAATGGGGCCGCAAGAACCCAACTGCGCGGAGCATTTAGTACCGTCTACAGTAGTTCCACGTAAGGTGCACCTCACGAGGGATCTACTTTCAGTGTGATTTTCTTTATCTGTACCTTATTCACCTTGCTTCATTGCTTAATGGCGTTTTGCTCTCGTAAGACTACGTTACTAAAAGACGGAAATGTGATACATTCAAAGTAAATAATAAACAAATTAATAAATGCATGGGTATAAACAGTTGCTAAGATTGAGTGTTTTTATGAAATTTACTCGGTCTATAATTTGAGGGCTCAGCAAATTATTAATCCAACTTCACTGAATATTGCTTCTTTTAGGGGTCACTATGCCATTCTTCTTATTTCTACCATCAGCTTCATAGTGAATTATTTCCGTGAACGAATCTGTGATAAGGTCATGGTTTCACCCATGACAGCGTTGAAATGTTCGTTTGTGTGCTCATAAAATATTTCGAGAATACAAGAAAAGGTTCGGATGTAAATCGGTGAAACAAATCACTGGGCGACCCTCTCCAAATGATCAACTCCAGTGGAAACCCATTACAATTTTTGTTTGCCATAAAACCCTTTCTTTAAATTAAACAGATCTCACGAGATATTCACTAAGTATGTCTGTCATGACAACTTCCGGATGTTATAGAATTGAACTGAATTGAATATAGAATTTAGGCAAAGGCCAAGCACTGGGACCTATGAGGTCATTCAACGCTGAAACGGAAATTCACTGTAAAAGGTTTGAAGGGTGTAACAGGAGGAAAACCTCGCAGTTGAGCTCAAAATCAATTGTAAGAGAGGGTGGGAAGTAAGATGGAAGAGAGTTAGGCCAAAGGCCAAGCACTGGGACCTTTTGAGGTCATTCAGCGCTGAAACGGAAATCGACGTTAAAATTTTGAAAGGTGTTACAGGTAGGAAACCTCGCAGTTCCACTTTGAATCAATTGTGAGAAGAGGGTGGAAAGTAAGATTGAAGAAAGGGAGCAGAAAAGGGGGTATACTAAAAGGAACGGAAGGGGATTGCAGCTAGGGGCCGAATGCAAGTTACAAAGAACTTCCAAGTAATGCTAAAGTGCACCTAATGCACTGTTAGCACTACCCCCCCTATATTCATAAGCCATTTAATTAAATTCAATTCTAAATTTAATCACTTCTATTCCATTATAACAATGTGCTTACTGGTGATAAGTGACACTACTGGTTTTTTAATACTATTTCTCTTAAGTGTTATACAATTTTCAAATGCAACCACCTGAATAACCTATGATAAACGTAATCTTAACGTAATTGTGTTAATATATTTACTGCCTTTATCTTGCAGCGCTACAAATCGATAAGAATGAACAAGTACTAGTATTCTCAGTAAAAAGCAAGCCATCTCACTTAGTCTTGTTGGACAATGGGGCTCAGAAATATAGGGCCAAGATCCTAAGAATATTTCGTTCTTAAAACACTAATGGGAAACGATACATTTTCTTCATATATTGCATTTTATTAAAAAATGCAATCTAATCTACCAAAAGTGTTATTACAGAATTTATGTCAAATATATTTTCTATGTCAAAACCAAGAAAGATCTGTTTTCCTTATATTTCTCTCACGAAACATCTTGAACATTTCAAAGATTTTCGTTCTACATCAGAGCTGTTCATTGAACAAGATTTACTACCTCTAGAAATATTTTTTTTATAGCTTACGGAATAAGACCTTACAGACAATTTGTTAATTTTATCTGGTGTAAATATATACATTAATAATCAACTAATTAAATCTTGACAATTTGTTTCTGTTGTACAGAAGGAAAAAATGTTGAAGTTCAAATGCTGTTATCTAACATTTGGGTCATCGAACATACCGCGGATGGTGAAGCAGGTCTGTCATTACATAAGGAAGGAAGGAAGGAAGGAAGGACGTTCATAATTAATTTTGTGCAGATACCCAAGTTAATTCTGATAGCACGCCAGTGTCGGAATCTTTATCATAGAAATAAGTATTATAGCATAAAAATTCTCATTACTGTTTTTAATTTTCGATTATTTATTCACTTAAGTTTAATGAAATTTATTCTTTTAATCTATATGACACCCCTTTTCTCTTCCTTCTGTGGACGTTTCCCACTCCTGTGCTCTTTCAAGTATCTACCCGGAACTTTATTTCATTATCGGTTGATCTATTCGCTTACTTATTTTTGTTATATATATTTTTTATTTGTATTTACCGTCTATTTTTCTCTTCATTCCGAGGAAATTTGTTTTCGATATTAATCCTCTTGCTTTCCCAAATGTAAAGAGCAAAGGAATCATCACATATAACAGCCATTAGTGTGTACATTGTCATGGAACTTCCAAATCTGATCAACAAAGATCAATTAAGTGTAAAGTTAATGATCGAATAAAAAAGAGTTCTAGAAATCCAACAGTAAATCTCAGAAAAGTTTGACACAAGGGGAAATGGGTCTCAGTGAGACGCAATTGCCAGCAGAGTAATTGAGACTTACTTTGCAGGAGGGAGATTGTCGCCATCATGAGGAACGGTCTCGCTGGCTGCCTTCTGAAGGCGAAGACGGCGCTGGTTCTCCTCTTCCGAACTCGTGTCCGTGTCAAAGTCCCCTCCTGCTGGTAAGAAATTAAAGTGTGTGTATATATATATATATATATATATATATATATATATATATATATATAGATGTACATAAATAAAGATATATGCCACGAAGGAAAAATAAACGAAGGAGGATCTGCGAGACCTTTTGACATTAAACGTCCTTTACTAAGCAGAAACTGACATAAATGAGGGAAAAGACAATACAAGAAGATTCGTATAACTGACAGATAGGGATTGTAAAAAGATTAGTACCTAGAATCCGACACACCTGGAAGATGAGAAACCTTCCCAAACAAGCATAAAACAATGGGTGCAATTAAAGGTTTAAGACAATCATCTCAGATACAAGGACAAGACAATTACAGGATTATAGTTGACAGCTATTCAGTTAACATGGTAAACAAAATAACCATATTCACAATATATCTTACAATACATGTCAGACATACATTACAACAAAGATAACTCTAAGGCAACTGATTTTTATTTATTTAAGTCAGTAATCATATCTTTGAGGTCATTCTTAAACATGTTACAAATACAAGGGTCTAAATGAAAAAGGCCACGACTAACATTGAAATTACAATGAAAAGTAAGGTTTGTATTAAAGTAGAATCTTAAAAGATTTTGTGATAAGACATCTCTTGACCTTGCAATTACTGAACTACCAACCCAATTTATTCGGTGGTTGTTTTCACTTAAATAATGAATATTGCATTAGATGTTTGCCCAATTTTTACAGAATATTTACGCTGGCTTAGCCTTGCTTCTAGGCCTTTGCTAGACTGTCCAAGATAAAATGAGGGACAATCCATACATGGAATTTTATATATTATGTTGTTACTTTCTCTGGGGCCATTTTTTATTAACATTCCTTTTAGTGTGTTATTATAGGAAAAAACAAGGTCGACATTAAAAGCTTTTAACAATGATTTAATGGTTTCAAATCCGTTAAAATAAGGCAAACTGAGAATGTTCTTAGAATTTTCTTTCTGTGTGTTACTTACACCATAAACCTTTATGTGGGCTTTATTATAACAAATATCTAATATATGTGAAGGATAGCATAAATCTTTCCCTATTTTTCTTATGTATTCAATTTCTTGATCCAAATATTGTGGACTGACAATGCGCAATGCTTGTAAAAAACATAGAGGAAAAAATTGATATTTTTATGTTAAGATGGTGGCCTGAGAAGAAATGAACATAAGTTATGTTGTTGGTCGGTTTCCTATAAATACTGAATTTACATTGAAATGGTTCTCTATGTATCAAAACATCTAAGAAAGGGAGGCAATTGTCTTTTTCTAATTCTAGAGTAAACTTAATCGATGGTACCTGGTTATTTAATTTAGAGAGTAAATCATTTACATCAATACCGACAGGAAGAACAGCTAAAATATCATCAACATAACGATACCACTTTACAGGAATATAAATGATATTAGGTAAGTAGCGTTTTTCAAAGAATTCCATGTACAGGTTTGAGAGTAGTGGTGATAAAGTTTATATTCAATGGGGAATTTTATCAACAAATATTTGGCATGGCAATGGGAAATCCTTTATCACCACTACTCTCTAACCTGTGCATGGAATTCTTTGAAAAACGCTACTTATCTAATATCATTTATATTCCTGTAAAATGGTATCGTTATGTTGATGATATTTTAGCTGTTCTTCCTGTCGGTATTGATGTAAATGATTTACTCTCTAAATTAAATAACCAGGTACCATTGATTAAGTTTACTCTAGAATTAGAAAAAGACAATTGCCTCCCTTTCTTAGATGTTTTGATACATAGAGAGCCATTTCAATGTAAATTCAGTATTTATAGGAAACCGACCAACAACTTAACTTATGTTCATTTCTTCTCAGGCCACCATCTTAACATAAAAATATCAATTTTTTCCTCTATGTTTTTACGAGAATTGCGCATTGTCAGTCCACAATATTTGGATCAAGAAATTGAATACATAAGAAAAATAGGGAAAGATTTATGCTATCCTTCACATATATTAGATATTTGTTATAATAAAGCCCACAAAAAGTTTTATAGTGTAAGTAACACAAAGAAAGAAAATTCTAAGAACATTCTCAGTTTGCCTTATTTTAACGGATTTGAAACCATTAAATCATTGTTAAAAGCTTTTAATGTCAACCTTGTTTTTTCCTATAATAACACACTAAAAGGAATGTTAATAAAAAATGGCCCAAGAGATAGTAACAACATAATATATAAAATTCCATGTATGGATTGTCCCTCATTTTATCTCGGACAGTCTAGCAAAGGCCTAGAAGTAAGGCTAAGCCAGCATAAATATTCTGTAAAAACTGGGCAAACATCTAATGCAATATTCATTTATTTAAGTGAAAACAACCACCGAATAAATTGGGTTGGTAGTTCAGTAATTGCAAGGTCAAGAGATGTCTTATCACGAAATCTTTTAGAATCTGCTTTAATACAACTTACTTTTCATTGTAATTTCAATGTTAGTCATGGCCTTTTTCATTTAGACTCTTGTATTTGTAACATGTTTAAGAATGACCTCAAAGATATAATTACTGACTTAAATAAATAAAAATCAGTTGCCTTAGAGTTATCTTTGTTGTAATGTATGTCTGACATGTATTGTGAATATGTATTGTGAATATTGTTTTGTTTACCAAGTTCTGAATAGCTGTCACCTATAATCCTGTAATTGTCTTGTCCTTGTATCTGAGATGATTGTCTTAAATCTTTAATTGCACCCATTGTTTATGCTTGTTTGGGAAGGTTTCTCATCTTCCAGGTGTGTCGGATTGTAGGTACTAATCTCTTTATAATCCATATCTGTCAGTTATACGAATCTTCTTGTATTGTCTTTTTCCTCATGTACTATGTCAGTTTCTGCTTAGTAAAGGACGTTTAACGTCGAAAGGTCTCGCAGATCCTCCTTCGTTTAATTTTCCTTTGTGGCATATATCTTTATTTATGGATTTATCACGTTCCTAACTTTCGTGATTCAGTTATACACAGATGTACATATGAATTATTTCTTAGATGCATCTGGGTTGGACAGGCCACAACCCGTTCTGTGACTCGTACCCAAAAGAAGATGCTTTGTAGATCCTACATAACTTCCCATATCACATCTGGGACAAGTATACTTATAAACCACATTAGACGTCATCAAACGGCAGAGTCGGTCTTCCACTCTGAAAAGGGAGCAATTACAAGCGGTTTTATTCAGAATCAAAATTACGTAAACACTGACAACTTCCGTGCAGGCTTTATTAAAATAATCAAAGACCAATTTAATGCCCTTGATGTAAATTTGATTCCGAAAAATCAGCTTACAACTGGCTCCCTTCTCAGAGTAAAAGACTGACTCTGCTGTTTGATGACGTCTAATGTGGGTTATAAGTAAACTTGTCCCAGATGTGACATGGGAAATTATGTAGGATCCACGAAGCGTCCTCTTTGGGTACGGGTCGATTCTCGGTCGATTCTCATAGGAGGTTAGTCACAGAAGGGCATGTCGCCCGTCCAACCCAGATGCATCTAATATAAAAAAAAAAAAATTTTAAATGTAAAACTAGTATTAAATACAGACTTCTCCATAATTGCACAGGTCAACAATTCTAAAGACTTATTTTATTTTAGAGCCGTTGAAAATAAGAAAATGTGTTCCTTTTAAAAATACCCAGTCCTCAGCTGTTCAACTTTTTCTAAATTGACTTTGTTGCTGTTCTCTACGCTTCTTAGTTCCTCGTTAGACGAGTGGTTTTCTTGCACGGCTACCAATCCGGTGGTCCGAAATTCGATTCTCGGTTCGGCCAACGCGGAATCAGAGGAATTTATGTCTGGTGATTGAAATTCATTTCTCGATATAATGTGGTTCGGATCCCACAATAAGCTGTAGGTCGCGTTGCTAGGTGACCAATTGGTTCCTAGCCACGTAAAAATATCTAATCCTTTGGGCCAGGCCCAAGGAGAGCTGTTAATCAGCTCAGTGGTCTGGCAAAAGTCAATATACTTATCTTTTCTCTACGCTTCTTATAGTTTACTTTTTATTTCTGTTTTTAGTTTTACTCTAGACTTTGCTCTGGCAGGTTAGCTCCTCTCTTCCTTTATTTATTTTTTAAAATAAAACCTTGTGAATAAACCTTGCTTAATTGTAAATTATTGTGCAATTTTATTGTAAGAGTATTTTCTTAATGTAACTTACTATATTTTAATGTAACTTATTGTGTGTTTTTTAGCATAATTCCCTGTTAAGTTGACTCATAGATAACTATTATTTTTAATTTTATATTTTTTTAAGTTTAAAAAACATTATTTACTATATCTATTGTAGAATTCCGAGGATCTAATAACTTATTGCGAAACGTTGGAATAAACTCATAATGCCAAATTCCTGTGTATTCCTGCCTTCAACTGCTTTATATGTATGTATGCATGTATGTTACAGTAAGATGGTGAAACCGGGGATTTCAAAGAAATCTAAATTTTCCAGGAATTCGTGAAATCACCAATTCACTAAGGGACATTTGATCTCCGAACGGCTAGTACTAAACACGGCGAAACAGTAAATCGCCTATACTGTTTCGTCGTGTTTAGTACTAGCCCCTCAGGTGTCAAATGTGTTTCGTTGTGTTTAGTACTAGCCCGTCGGGGATTAGATGCACTAAGAGGCATTTGATTCCCGAGGGTCTAGTACTAAAACAGCGAAACAGTGTAGATGAATCACTGTTTTGCCGTGTTTAGTGCCAGCCCCCTTGGGTGTCAAATGTTTGTAAGTGAATTGGTGATTTCACGAATTCCCTGAGAACGTCATGGATTTCGTGTATTCCCTGGTTTCACAATCTTACTGTAACATACTATGTACACGAATTGACACTGGACATAACTGTGGACCCCTTGACACAGTGCATTTTTTTTTTCACCTACACATGCACGTAGCAAAATCCAAGAACAGTGTCGCAAAGTACACTATCTTTCTTAAAGATGTAATGCACTAGGGATGGTTTACGGCGAGAAGCTGGCCATTACATAAACACCCACACCAGTTTCGAAAACCCGCCATTTCCAGAATTCCGAAGCTTCCACATTATCTTCCATTTCCGGCGATATCGCTGAAAACTGGGGCACTAAATTATATTTCATGCCTTTGCGACTTCGCTTCCTAAACGAATTTCCTGCGGGACCTTCCGTTCTCTAGAGGAATCCTTTCGATGGAGTCTTTTCGTCACTCATTCAATATGTAGTCATCTACCTGTCGGCTTTTTATGAAAATGACCCCACTTCGATTTCCGCTTGTTCTCTAATTTAGTTTAACGTTTGTCAAATCCTCTCGTGAATGCATGAAATAGGATGGGGTATTCAGTCCTATCTACAAATATTTACTGTTGAAAATCTAATTTATCATCCACAATAGAATCACAATAGTGGATACGATTGGATCAAACTCGAAGTGCGTCGTAGGTGTAAATCTAATTCAGCATTCCGGAGAGATCGGAACAGAATTCTTGAGTGGATCGAACCCAAGTGAACACCAAAGTTAAGCATTGTAGATGTGGGAACACTGGGTACTTGGATTCATAAGAAGGACCACAGTTGTCATCTTGCTATAATGCCATGAAAGATGTAAGATTTTAGGTTTCCTTTTCTTTCCGAAGAAATCACTCTGAAAAATATATCGTATGGCTATGGCTTCCTCAGATTGTGGTCTGTTTGCTATCGAAGGATTATTTTATCAAAGAAATCTTGCTTGATCACGGGATGAACTATAATAGTTAATGAGTTCTTCCTAAAAAATGACAAACGTTTTAATACGACGATGAAGAAGTGATAAAGAAGATGCATTTTGGATTTGCTCTAAAATGCATCTTCTTTATGGTTGTATTCCCTTTATTTTTAAAACCTAGCACTTTGAAGGTACTTTGGAAGACCAGCTCCGAGTAAAACTCATTGACCATTCGGAGTCAAGTCACGCTTCCTCTCCTAAGTTCAGTTGACGTTGAAGGCTAGGTCTGACCTTGAAGGACCTCTGAGCTACTTTTCAACTTCCATCGAATTCGTCGACCTGTTTTCGTATTCAGTGCACAGCGACACAACTGGTTGTTCAAAACAAACCACGTAAATTGTAGATTTCCAGAATTTCTGCAGGCCTGTTCGTGTCTTTATTAACTGATGGATTTTCTCTCTTTATATTTCGTTTCCATTTTAACTTAACACAATGACATAATTGAGGTGGTAGCCACACACACACACACGTGAGAGAGAGAGAGAGAGAGGTTAGTGTCAGTTGGGGTCCTTAGGTTACCAGACGAATGAGAAGACCCAGACCTACTTGGATGAGAGCTATGAGACGAGAATGTTAATTATTGGAGATTTGTTGAAGTCAAAGCACAGGAAAGATACGACTGGTGGAATTTCAGGGGCCCTTAAGAACAAGGTTTTGTAGTCGATGGTGATGATAATTACGAGGACCATCATTATCATAACTGAAAACGGGAAGGCCTCGACGAGGTAATCTTCGCCCCGTGGGGATAAGACCATTCATCAGAAATTCTCTCTGTGCCATTATGTACCTGTAAAGTGTAATGGCACCATACATGTGTATAAGGTAACGTCAGAAGACTAATTGCATTACCGTTAACACTTAACTTGCGTTGGGTTCATCCATTACGATTAACCTTTAGTCTTTTATTGCCTGTTTGTTTATTACGCATCTCACTCGAACGTTTTTGTTATGTTGTTCTTTTTATGCCCATCTCAGATGTTGGGATGAAGGTTTTATTATATTTATACATTTTTCTGTATTTTGTATTTTTTGTAGTTAATATATCTCAAGAAATTACTAAACGTTTAGAGAGAGAGAGAGAGAGAGAGAGAGAGAGAGAGAGAGAGAGAGAGAGAAGAGAGTATCTTGCACAAAAGACTGTATGCAGGACTTACGGGCCATTGTAACATCCTATCGGCGCCTAGCAGCCTGTTTTTTAGCTTTTTACTTCTCTAACATTTTCTTGCTCCAGTTTTCTTCCTGTGTTTAGAAATATATCCTTTTTTTCCATCCTGTTAGATTCTAGACGTGACTCACTATTTTGTTTAGCCTTACGGCTCCGGCCCTTGGCCATGTTCTAAAAATGTAATAATAACTAACTGTTTTGTTTAGATTACATGCGCGCGCGTGCTCGCAGACACACACACACACACACACACATATATATATAGATATATATATATATATTATATATATATATATATATATATATATATAATATATATAGCGAATACCACAGGAAAATGATAGTCAGAAATCCAAGCTCTTTCGTCTTTACTAAGACATTGTCAAGGAGCTCCTTGACAATGTAAAGACGAAAGCGCTTGGATTTCTGACTATCATTTTTCCTGTGGTATTCGCTTATTTATTGAAGTCACGTGCATCTACTGTGATTTTTTAAGCATATATATATATATATATATATATATAATATATATATATATATATATATATATATATATATATAATTTTCGTTAAAAGCAATTGATTTAGTGGCATCAATAAGTTTCTTGCAGGTATCTTCATACCGACGAAGTTTTTTCCGATTCTCGTTCGTCAATTTCTGGTGAAAAATACGCAGACTTCCTTCCATTTATTGAATTTTGTCGCGACAGCTGTTTCGCCTTATGGCATTATCAAGCGACTACTGACTTATAATCTGGCCTTTCGGCCTATTTATTTCATCGTGTGGGAAGTATGACCTTGAGATAAGGGTACTGGTTAGTCTAGGGATTAACAGCTTAAGGGCGTTGTTTTGGATACAAAGAACATAAGGACATATGTACTGTGACAATAAAAGTGAAAGTATAAACAGTGATTAAATAAATATTCAAAATACAATGCCATGTGCAAGTGTTTCCTTACATGTATGTTTAAAATTTAATATATTACATGTTGGATTTAAATAAAAAATTACAAAATTACATGCAGGAATAAAAATGAATATAGAAATCTAAATACAGGAATAATAATAATAAAAAAAATATTTTATAGTATGCATAAAGGTATTAAATCAGATAATTTCTGTTTATACATAAATGTGTATAACTTAAATTTGAGTGAGTGAGTGAGCGTGTGTTTGTGTGTCCAAATGGTCTACGTTGGTTAACGGCTGCAGATTCGTGTTGGGCGGGGTCTCAACGACCTGAGCAAGGATGTAACTTGGCTCTCGCTGGGTCCTCTCGTGTCTTCTAAGGGGCGCGATGTTCTCGGTGGGTTGGGGCGTGCTGTCTGGTCCCTGTTGGCTTGCGTATTCCTTCTCCTGCTGGAGGGGAGTATATGGTCCTATTCTTGTTGGACGTTCAAGGTCGGCTTCTGAATAACGATGCTCACCGCTTCGGTTATTAAGAGACGACCATAGCTGTCTTCTCTGTGCACGATCTGGGTGCCTTCTATGAGCTCTTGTAGAGATGCCTTCCTGTCGTGAACATCTACGTAATGTTGATGGAGGGCCCCTTGATTTCTGTGAGCCAGCAGACGTCTCCGAAGGGTCGTTGTAGTGTGCCCTATGTAGTTTTGGCTGTGAGATTGACACATCTCTGGACAAGTGAATTTGTAAACTCAATTCGTGCACATCTCCTTCGGTCCCCCCGGAGCGGTGCTGGTCTTCATTATTAGGGCTACTACAAGGTTTGGCTTACTATATATCCTGAGGCTTATTTTGTGGTAGGGGCTTTTGGGGTTACGCCTCTGTTTATTATCCCACGTAGTGTGCAGCAATGCTCCTTGTATGCAGACCCATAATGTACACGATGGTAAATAATCAAGTTCTCGTTTTTCGTCGTCGTGTTGGTTTGGTAAAATTCGTCCATTTTCTTTTTTATTGCTGCTTCGATCATTTGATCTGCATAGCCGTTGTTTGTTAGCAGTTGGCGAATTCGATCGAGTTCGTTATGTATGTCTCTCCATGATGACCTGTGTATAAAGGCTCTGTTGACATACGCACTCACGACAGACTTTTTGTATGCGTCCGGGCATTCCCCGCGTGCGTTCAAGCAACGGCCAGAGTTCGTTGCTTTCATATAAACGGTCGTCTTAAACTGTCCTTGTTGTTTTACCAAGACATCAAGAAATGGCAAAGTCTTTTGTTGGCTGTGCTCTTTGGTGAAGTTGAGCACTGAGTTTCTTTTTAGAGCATCTGCTAGTTTTCTGGCATCGTCAGGTTCTTTTATTGTGACGAATATATCGTCGATGTACCGCCCATAAATCTTAGGTCCTTTCTTCGACGGTGGCCATGTACATATTTGCAAAAAGGACCCCTAGTGGGGATCCTATGGCGACTCCGTCTATTTATCGAAATAATTCCCCCTGATGAGAGAGGAAAGGGGCATCCATAGTACTAGCCTTCAGCATATCTCGGAGGACATCTTCGGAAATGGGCAGCGGGTTCTTCTCGGACCTATATACACGATCAAGGATGATGTCGATCGTTTCTTCGACGGGAACATTCGTAAACAAACTCAACGTCGAGTGAGGCAATGTCGTCTTCTGGTCCTTTTTCCTGTAGGAGATCAATAAACTCCACCGCTGATTTCAGCGAATATGCACCGGGTATGTAAGGTACCAGCAAATCATTCAGGACCTTCGCTATCCTATAGGTTGGGGATGTCATCTGAGAGATGATGGGCCATAGGGGGTTGCCTGCCTTGTGCGTTTTCACTGTCCCGTAGCAGTAACCGGGCCCATTGTCTCCTTTTACCTTAGTGAATTTTACGTCGTCTTGCTGATTGTTGGCCCTAGTCACAAGCCTTGACACTTTCTTTCTGAGGTCCTCGGTGGGGTCCTTTGTTAAACGTTGTAATTTGGAAGTGTCCTCTATATATATATATTATATATATATATATATATATATATATATATTATATATATATATATATATATATATATATATATATATATATATATATAAATGAATGCAGCATTTATAAATGTCTCATTTACAAATTTATTTCCAAATATCGACACGTGTCAAACACGCATAAATAAGAACAAAGCTGATATATGCTAAAATGCATACCTGAAAAGTGCCAAATACATAAATTTTCCCTAAGACAATAAGAAGCTTAAAAAAGTACAACGACCCTCAGCATATTACAAATATTTAATTTATATTTTCTGACCAGTCTCATGTTTCAGAATGCCATTCCAGTACTCAGTGTCTCCTATTTCTCTTCAAAACTGAGCAGCCTAGACAGGTTTCCAAACTTCTGGCTTCATTCTTGCAGTCTATTTCCGCTCCCTTTCAAGTCACCATCTGGTGATCAACAATAATGAAGTTATCCTCATCCTTCAGGATAAAAGGGAAGCAAAGCTGATTTTCAAGAGAAGCAAACGTCACTTTTCGACGTACGAGTTTCCAAAAACTAAACTACTCAAGAACTATTTGGTTTTATGCTTGTTCTGGCTTTAGGAGAAGACAATACGTTACCGTGTTAAGCCTTGAAAGTGAAATTAACTAACGTCAGGAAAGGAATCCATTTATAATGACCCCTCCCTATCAACTGATAAATCCTTTCTCAGAGTTAGGCGTTGCCCTTTTTCAAGGAGAGAGAGAGAGAGAGAGAGAGAGAGAGAGAGAGAGAGAGAGAAGAGAGGAGAGAGGAGAGAGAGCGAGATGCGGGAGAGAGAGAGAGAGAGAGAGAGAAATGTATATTTATATGAGATATGGGGAGAAAGAATCTGAGAGAGAGAGAAAGCATGTACGTATGCGTGAGAGAGATGCAGATAGAGAAAATGTATCTGAAAAGGAGTGATAAGAAAGAGATTGCATGTAATTGTCTGTAACATAGGAGGGTAAACGCTCGTTTTTCAGAGCATTAATAAATTATTGTAGTTTAGTACAACGAGGTCAACACAGAATTTCCAGAGAAGGGTCAGTTAATCGATGCGTGTAAACAAAAGAGGAAGGAAGGGTTTGCTTCAACTTCCGTTGGACAGGGAATTATTTAGGGAGAATGAAAACGGGATTAATGTCCCTAAGGGTCGTCGACGCTGAAAGTAATTACATTGCATTTAGTTGTATTTATGCCACAAGTACTCATTTTAATGAAATGTTCTTGAGAAAATCACATAATTACAAACTAATTCTCTAATTCGATGTCTGAAAGTAATATTCGTAATTCTAAATATCTCTGTCGGATTGTCATACAAAACCTTATCAGATCACATCTACGTCTTTTTCAACTGTAATACAATGATAAACTTTTAAGTTCATTGAACTTGTAAGTTTATTTGCTGATTTATTTGTCAAGGTTGCCATCATTTCACTATGCTTCTTTCCTCACGCTCTACTTTTTCTCTTTATCATATTTAGCTGTCTTGTTCCTTCTGAATGCTTGCATATTTTGACTATTAATAATCATAATAATTATTGTTTTTTTATTTGATTTTACAGCCTGCAGTTGGTAATTATTCTTGACGACACCACTCTTTTAATCCGTCACAACACTTAAGTTTATGCCCATTTACTCTAAGACGTTATATAAAACAGTTAAGTAGCACAGTGCGTTCAAAAGACTGAGTGATACTTGGGGTATCTATGGAAGAAAAGGTGGGAATATGTGAGGGGTTTGATGAGCCAAGTCTCCTTCATGGAATTGAAGTGGGGCGTTGAAAGCAATTAAAAGTGGGAGCTGTGGAGAGTAATTGTTTACTTAACATTTGTGGCAAATGAAGATGCAAAAGGTGTGAGAAATGTACAGATAATTAAGTCTCAGATAATTAAGTCTAAGGAGAAATAGTTTATTTTAAAGGGAAAAATGGAGGGTAATAGGCAAGCGAAATATTAGGATGATATAGTAGAAGATACAGAAAGACCTGGATAAATGACATGGAGGTACTGGAAAGGACGGGAAACTCCTACCCATTTCCTACAGTCATTGGATCAGCATAAAGTCTTTCATCTGTCTCGGTTACCGTCATCTGAATTCCACAAATCCTTTACATTGTTCTTTCCTAGTTTCCACCAGCCTTTCATTCATAAACCGTATCTCCAGTTCAAGTTCAGATATACTTCCTTAGTGTTTAAGCCCACTCTATTAGCCTCACTTTTTCTGCTTTCTTTTAGCTTGTCTAGGAAAGGGGATCATTTTGTCCGCCCCACTTGTCTTTGCTCTTAAACAAATCAATTACCTTTCGCCAAGAATAGGTTTCAGAATATTTCGAGTCACGCACTTTTACCCCTGTCAGCATAGATAACAGCGAAACTCTCACCTACAATGAGATTCAGGGCCTCTGTAACACGGTTTTTTCGCAATAACTTTTTATCTATGCATTTCATAAATATAACGCTTATTCAGAATACATATTATATCAACACATAAATTTTGACTGTATTCTGCACTACGTAGGTTGAATAAATTTGGTACTTATAATGTAAAAGTGACCTTTTTTGAAGACGGACCAACTTACTCAGAGAAAAGGTTTCGAACGCACTCGTTACGTAACTTATGACATCATTTCTTCCCTCTTTCTCGATGGATGATTGGCTATACGTAACGAAGGCTAAACCTCTGGCAACAATGACATACAAATTTAAATACAAGCAAAGCGGTACACCTTTATGAATTCTGGAACCTCTCCACTGATAATTGTCATAATGAACAAACCAACAAAATATGTTAGTAAATACAAAAACACTTTGATTATTAGTCTAACTCCCAAAATAAGTTTCCAAAGAAATTACATTTTACTTTATAGGTCACAATCAGATTGACAAGATGTAGGGAATAGTTGGTAATTACTAAAAACATAGTAGACAAGCTTGATTTGATAACTGATATATCCAATGTCAAGCAATTTTTATTTATTGGCTATCTACCTACTTACTGAAAAAAAATAGCCCGTACCGTATTTTGGCTTTAAACCTTCACCAATAATTATCGTCAGAATGGTGACTTCATGAGGCTCCACCCACTTTGGCCTCGTTATAATTCAGGATAACACTGAAGGCTACCATGGGCATTGTTGGATTAGAAAATTTAACTTCTGGCTATAAAAACTAATTTCTCAAGTAGTTGTAAGAAGTGCTAAATGATCCTCAAGGATCCCAGCAGTTGGCCTAAACGTTTAATTCATGTATATTACTGCTATACTGTTGCGGGACTGCTGCTACAGTAGTATTACTACGCTAGCACTGATACCCCACCCACATCTATGTATCGATCCGCCATTCATAAAGTCTTTGGGTTTCAGAGCCGATGGAATTTCTGTCTGGTGGATGGGCGGGGCAACATTTAGTCAAAAGGCGTTTGTTTACCTTGCTTACGTAATGAATGTTTTTCGACTCTTGACTCGTAATCATTGGCCATGGCGTCGGCTAGATCATTTTTACTCTATAAAAATTAAAACTATCGGGTTTTAGGTTATTGATAATGCTGACAAAATTTGTGTGTGGTTGTAAAATATACATATGTCAACTTTCAGCTACATCCGATGCTTTTGAAAAGGAGCAAAGTCCAAAAAACCGTGTGTTACAGAGACCCGAATCTCATAGTAGTGTTACGTCTACGATTAATCCCAAACAACTCCCCCCCCCCCCCCCCTCGGCACACACACACATACATACATACACACACACACACACATATATATATATATATATATATATATATATATATATATATCTGCAACTGATCTATCCCTTGGAAAACGGAGTCTTGATAGGAAGAGTACAACCAGCACTTGTACATAAAACATCCTTTATTTTCTTATGACTACCGGTTTCGGAGTAACTGTCCCATCATCAGGTCTATACAATAACAGACAGAAAAAAAAAATTAAAAAATCACTATATTACGATCGATCATTAGAATGAAGAAATGTTACACAAAGGTTACATTGTATAATATAATAAAAACAAAAGTAATGTAACAAGCATAAAAAAGGGAAAGTAAGAAAAGCAATATTAAAAAAAAAAATATATAAATAAATACCTGCATCATGAAGGCATACAAACATACACACTAAAAATTTCAAAAACACAGTATCTCCGTGGACCTCTCGTTGTTACTGAGGGAAGGTTTCAAAAAACTTTAAAGTTGGGGGGGTAGAGACTTCTACTATTGCCAGCTCCATGGGGGCCACTCGACTAGAGAGAATGGAAAAATGAATCTAACCTAAGAGGGTAATCACTATTTTCTGCGTGATCCCGTATGGCACTGAATGGTAGTTTTGCTAAAGCCTGTTTGTCCTAAACTGATCTTCCCAAGTGTTCAAACCATCGTACACGTGCTTGGCGCTTTGTTTTCCCCACTGTTAAATTGCATTACAGCAATTGCACTCGTATTTATATGCAAACATGAGATGTAGTTCTGGGGGTACGATGTCTTTGTACTTGAACAAACCACCAATAGATATACTTAGCGTTGAACACTACCCTAAGACATTAACTTGAGGATAAAATTCTCTTTAAAAGTTTTAGTAAGTCTATTTTTTAACAGAAAACTCTTATTACCATAGAAAAAAACATGGTAAAATACAGTACTGCTTTATTGGCTTTTAAAATGGAAACTTTCGGGAACAATAACTTTTCTAGCTGTTTACCAACATACGTATCTATGAAAGCATTATTAAATTAAACCGTTTTTTTTGAAGCATTTCTTTTACAAACTGAAATTCTGAATGAAGACTAAAATATTTGAAAAACAAATGTTAAAGGCACGGGTCACAGTGTACAGACTAAATTTTGCGTTTTATAAAACTATAAAGATGAATGAAGAAAATTTAGTTGTGAGTCCTGTAAATGTTGGTTTCCTGTAAACTGATGTTGAAAAAAGTGTTATCGCTGTGTTTACTTTATGAGCAGCGTCAAGGGAAAGCTAAAGTATTATTGTTTCTCCTTACTTTAGCTTTCCTTGACGTGCTCATAAGTAAACACAGCGATGACTTTTTCAAAACATCAGTTTTACAGGAAACAACATTTACAGGACTCACAACTAAATTTTCTTCAATTCATCTTTATAGTTGTATAAACGCATTAGTTTCTTGTACACTTGTGACCCGTGCCTTTAACATTTGTTCAAATTATTTTTAGTCTCTCATTCAGAATTTCGTTTTTATTAAAAGAAATCTGTAAAAAAAAAAAAACGGTTTTAATAATGCTTTCATAGATACGTATGTTGGTAACAAGCTAAGAAAAGTTATTGTTCCCGAAAGTTTTCTTCCATTTTAAAAAGCAAATAAAGCAGTACTGTATTTTTTACCATGTTTTCTATGGTAATAAGAGTTTTTCTGTTAAAAATAGACTACTAAAACTTTTTAAGAAATTTTATCCTCAAGTTAATGTTAAAGGGTAGTGTTCAAGCTAAGTATACTATTTGGTGGTTTCTTGTTCAAGTACAAAGCGTCGTACCCCCAGAACTCAGTCTCATGTTGTTTATATAAATACGAGTTTGCAATTCGCTGTAAATGCAATTTACGTGGGGAAAACAAAGCGCCAAAGCACGTGTACGGGATGGTTTTGAAACCACTTGGGAAGATCATTAGGACAAACAGGCTTTTAGGCAAAACCACCATTCAGTGCCCATACGGGATCACGCAGAAAATAGTGATCACCCTCTTAGGTTAGATTCATTTTCCATTCTCTCTAGTCGAGTGGCCCCCATGGAGCTGGCAATAGTAGAAGTCTCTACACTTTAAAAGTTGAAACCTTCCCTCAGTAACAACGAGAAGGTCCACGGAGATGCTGTGTTTTTAAATTTTTAGTGTGTATGTTTGTATGCCTTCATGATGCAGGTATTTATTTATATATATATATTATTATTATTATTATTATTTTTTTAATATTGCTTACTTTCCCTTTTTTATGCTTGTACATTACTTTGTTTTTATTATATATTACAATTTAACCTTTGTGTAACATTTCTTCATTCTAATGATCGATCGTAATTTTAGTGATTTTTAATTTTTTTTTCTGTCTGTGTTTTTTGTATAGACCTGATGATGGAGACAGTTACTCCGCAACCGGTAGTCATAAGAAAATAAAGGATGTTTTATGTACAAGTGCTGGTTTTACTCTTTCTATATATATATATATATATATATATATATATATATATATATATATATATATATATATATATATATATGAAGTGGGCCTGCAACCTCATCCAAAAAGACTTGTTGGAACCAGAAAACATCATCAATACGCCACCACCACTATGATAAAAATGACAAGCGCTGATATATACGTACATTCATTATGTAATTTGCAAAGTATATTCGCATATCTTTTGGACATGTAACAATTTGAGACCCCAGTGAACCCATCTCTCGTTAAGCGGGTTTGAGCTCAGCAATATTTCTCTTTGATCAGTCTGTGGAAAATTAGCTTTCATGTTAGGATACTAAATTTGGTATCACGTTAAGCTTGTCACTTATGAATTACTGGAGCATGTTTTAAAAAGCAAAATAAAAATAAATTAAAAAATTACGAGTTTTAAGATTGTGAAAATAGTAGTTGTATATACCTGATGGAGTACATCAAATTGTTCTTTATATATGTGTGTGTGTACATTTATACATTAACATTTCTGACGACATGGGTCCACTATATAGCATGTTTATCAAAAACTAGTTTAATTTATCGTACGGGAAATATTCATTTTATGGCAAGGAGCCAAGACGGAATAATTTTAAAATTTATGCTATTTTTTAAAATTCATCTATTAGACGTTACAGAACTTAATCTAATACGTATTTTGAGTAGATGCATCTGCAAAAGATCTAAATTTTGTCGACATTTTTCGCGATAAGTGTATATGCTCTAATAAGTATAAAACTCATAACCCGTTTCACAAGCACGGCTGTATTCACTAACAATCCCGTTTTATGTCGTCTTTCCTGATCTTGACAAAGCCTTTCAACATCCCTTACTCTAATGGCCAGCTCTATCTTACCGTTCCTTCCTACTATACTTTATTCGTGGAAATTTCAACAAAATGAAATTCTGCCTGTTTTATTCGGACTTATTTTAGATGATTCTTTAAATGAATTGATAATTATTTAATAATGAAACCACATGGTATGGGCTCTCGATTGAATAACCACTGAGAGGAAAGGAATACGATCCCTCGAGAGAGAGAGAGAGAGAGAGAGAGAGAGAGAGAGAGAGAGAGAGAGAGAGAGAGAGAGAGAGAGAAAGGAAATTTTTCCATGACCGACACAAAAGGCAAGAGGACAATGACTTTTTCCGAGGAGCCGAATCTCATTGTATTCCTAATGCATCAAAACGGGACTGGAAAAATAGAAAGAAGTATGATCAATAACTCGGATTTCTTTTCCCCTTCTTTAAAAATAGGCACTATATAATATATATATATATATATATATATATATATATATATATATATATATATATATATTATATATGTGTGTGTGTGTGTGTGTGTGTGTGTGTGTGTGTGTATAAAGCAGTACGGATCAAATTCTTTATATACAATACAAGTTAGTCTTATCCAATATCATTAATGTACATTTAAGTGAACTTGCATATGTATGAAACAAATGGTTCTGACAGTTAATGCTCATAACAAACATTTATAACTCAGGTTTTCGTATTTGCATATTTAATTTAACTTCCACAGAGATATCCTGGCATCGAACTTTTTCTGGCCTAGAACTTCAATCCAATCAAATGTCGAAAATATATTTAGTTGGCCTCGCAATCTCCATCGCCCTCGAAAATCTTTTATTTCAGATATTGTATCGTTTTGCAATCGGTTCCAACATCCGCTAGGACGTGAACATTATTTTTTAATTCAATATTACAGTATGACTTTATCATAGAATCTAAGGCTTGCAAGACTGCCTGAACACGATTCTCAAATTATCAAATTGTCATTGATAAGGATTCAAGTTTTACCCTGTAGGAACTGCACTGAATAGCCCTCATCCCTACGTGTTCACGAGAGGTGAACTCTCCTTAATCCCAAAGTAGGGGAATATTCATGAGGTAATTCGCTTCCTCTGAAATCATAATTCAAAATGTGTACATTAACACGGAACAGGCTAAGAGGGCCGTTAACTTGCACAGCAAGCTCACACGAAAAGACGAGTCATATGTGAACAGAGAATAGCAGAACAAAGAGAAAGATGGGGCAATAAGTAGACTGAAACTGGTAAACACTTCAACAGACATAATTATACATATAATAAAAACAGTTATTGAAGAATAAGCTGGAAATTAGGGCGCAGGGACAAGCCGCTTGACAATACATTCTCTCGAAAATGACATTGTTAAAAACATTAAATTATTTAATCAACCAGTTTCAGAAATGTCAAGACAGCACACCTAAAACTTGCGGGGAAAAATCCTCTAGGGAATAAGACAATATTTAGTGGTAATTTACTGATAAAGTCATGTATAAATTTGAAATTTTAAAAATTGGCCATTCTCACCATTTGCCAGCAAATCTCACAAACAACTCCTGTTGATTATCACCAGGGAGAATCCAGTTAATGATACTCATTAAGGTTTCTTTGCTCTTCTGCTTGGGGTCACTTGTTGCAGTGTTTATGGAACTGGTTAATG
Organism: Macrobrachium nipponense; assembly: GCF_015104395.2. NCBI lineage: Eukaryota > Metazoa > Arthropoda > Malacostraca > Decapoda > Palaemonidae > Macrobrachium > Macrobrachium nipponense. The sequence goes on along the minus strand of NC_061101.1, from coordinate 23,368,903 downwards.
AGTTACAATTAGGGTTTCCCTTAGTAATGATCACTGTCATTTTGTTTAATGGCTGTTATTTCGAGAATATTCATTATTACAGCCTTTCTTTGCCTGTCCGCTGCAATGTAATTAAGTTTAGGCAGAAAGGGAATTTTCTTAATGCTTTGACAAAATGGTCTTCAATAAAGATGTAGTATTTCTCTTCCCTAAAAGCGTTTCCAAAAATTGTTACAATCTGGAATTCTGCTGCTGAATATAGTCTGAAGTTTTGGACATCGAATCACATTAAATACTAAAATCTGACGCTGGACTGCTAAATTTTACAGAAAATTGAACCAAACTGTACACAAAAAGGACCATTCTAGTAAAGAAAACAAAAACCTACTATGAGATTCAGGGCTTCTGTAACACGTTTTTTTGGCAATAACTTTTTATCTATGCATTTCATAGATATAACGCTAATTCAGAATACACATTATATCAACACAAATTTTGACTGTATTCTGCATTACGTAGGTTGAATAAATTTGGTACTTATAATGTAAAAGTGACTTTTTTTGAAGACGGGCCAACTTACTCAGAGATAAGGTTTCGAACGCACTTGTTACGTAACTTATGACAGCATTTCTTCCCTCTTTCTCGATGGATGATTGGCTATACGTAACGAAGGCTATACCTCTGGCAACAATGACATAAAAATTTAAATACAAGCAAAGCAGTACACCTTTATGAACTCTGAATCCCCTCCACTGATAATTGTCATAATGAACAAACCAACAAAATATGTTAATAAATACAAAAACACTTCGATTATTAGTCTAACTCCCAAAATAAGTGTCCTAAGAAACTATAATCTACTTTATAGGTCACAATCAGATTGACAAGATGTAGGGAATAGTTGGCAATTTTCAAAGACATAATAGACAAGCTTGATTTGATAACTGCTGTATCCAATGTCAAGCAATTTTATTTATCGGCTATCTACCTATTTACTAAAAAAAAAAAAAAAAAAAAAAAAAAAAAAAAAAAAAAAAAAAAAAAAAATTAGCCGGTACCGTATTTTGGCTTTAAATTTAACCTTCACCAATAATTATTGTCAGAATGATGATTTCATGAGGCTCCACCCACTTTGGCCTCGTTATAATTCAGGATAACACTGAAGGCTATCATGGACATTATTGTATTAGAAAATCTAACTTCTGGCTTTAAAAACTCATTTCTCGAGTAGTTGTAAGAAGTGCTAAATGATCCTCAAGGATCCCAGCAGTTGGCCTAAACGTTTAATTCATGTATATTGCTGCTATTAATAATTTTGCGGCACTACTGCTACAGTAGTATTACTACGCTAGCACAGATACCCCACCCACATCTATGCATCGTTCCGCCATTCATAAAGTCTTTATATCCAACATGGTCGTACAGACTAAAGAAGAAGAAAAAAAATTATTTCGGATGATCCGTTGGTCTGCTGGAGATTTTAGCACATATAAGCTTTTATTTACTTTGGATAAAAATCTTATTTTAACAAAAATATTTATATAAAGACTGTTTACATACAATCTCTCTCTCTCTCTCTCTCTCTCTCTCTCTCTCTCTCTCTCTCTCTCTCTCTCTCTCGGTAGCATAGTGAATAGTTAATGGAAATGTTCAAAATCCTGAATGACATTACAAGTATTATAATCACGTTACGCTAAATACAAATCAGACCATAAACATTGGATTTAAACCAGAAACTGAAAAATTACCTATTCAGGCTATAGTAAGTATGGCCACGGGCTTTCTCTTGACTGATTAAGTTGCAAGTCGTAAGACAAATGCAGTTTTGCAACCACGGGGACAATTCCAAATCCTGTTAGCCATTCTTGACTATTATGGCTTTCAGAGCCGATGGAATAAGGTGAATGGGTTTCTGTCTGGTGGATGGGCGAGGCAACATTTCGTAAAACGATGTTTACCTTGCTTACGTAATGAATGTTTTTCGACTCTTGGCTCGCAATCATTGGCCATGGCGTCGGCTAGATCATTTTTACTCTATAAAAATTAAAACTATCGGGTTTAGGTTATTGATAATGCTGACAAAATTTGTGTGTAGTTGTAATTAAGTATATCTTAGTTTTACCAGACCACTGAGCTGATGAACAGCTCTCCTAGGGCTGGCCCGAAGGATTAGATATTTTTACGTGGGTAGGAACCAATTGGTCACCTAGCAACGGGACCTACAGCTTATTGTGGGATCCGAACCACACTATATCGAGAAATGAATTTCTATTACCAGAAATAAATTCCTCTGATTCCGCGTTGGCCGAGCCGGGAATCGAACCTCGGACCACCGGATTGGCAGCCGAGCGCGAAAACCACTCGTCCAGCGTGGAACTGTGTGTAGTTGTAAAATATACATATGTCAACTTTCAGCTACATCCGATGCTTCGATAAGGAGCAAAATCCAAAAAACTGTTACAGAGGCCCTGAATTTCATAGTAATATTTACAAAATGCTTTTGCTGTTTATGAAGGAAGAAACACAATGAAGCTTTCATATCCTTAAAATGAAAAGATATATATATATATATATATATATATATATATATATAATATATAAATATATAATATTATATAAATTAATAATGATGCCAAGATTCTATTCCAGTTATACTTTTGACAGCCAGAGGTAAATTTATCAAAAAGGCCATTGAAACCAAGAGCGTAAACATTCCTGTTATACCTTTGACAACTACAGCATTAACTTAACAGAATTCAAGGCTTCAACGACCTAGCATGCGTGGAAGCAAATAAAACCTAGTACTTCAGTCAAATTTTCCAGACATACCTTTGACACCAAGAGTGTGGGCCCTCCTAGGCGGGGCGCGACTCCTTTTGGTCGTACTTGGCGCCGAGGAAGGGCCGGAAGCCGGCAAGACATGTTTGGGAATGCCACGAAAAAACCAGGCCCCACTGCGCTTCCACATCTCTCTGGTTTCTGCACAGATTTTGCACAGCCACAGCTTCTCCCCGGTAGCGGTGGGGTTCTCAACGCCACATTTACTGCAGACTCTCTGAAAGGACAGTGAAGAGAGACGGATCATTAATGCATTTCCCCCCAACATTTCTTGTTTTCTTTTGAGGCTAGGTAAGGGCATTGCTTTGTTCATCACAACAACCGGTGCATTACAAGAGTGTAAACATAATTCCCAAAAAATTTCAATTTGCAAGCTGAGACAAAAAATGGAAAACAACCTACGATACTTGTCTAATTCTTATGTAAACAAGTTCCATGTATAAAAATGCTTTTGCAGGCCATTGTTTTGATTAATGAAAACAGCTGGATCAACTTTCATTGACCGAGAGTAAAACTGTCGTGCCTATAACCAGTGTGTTCAAGGATGCGTATTCTGTACAGTAAAACATGTCATAAATACTCGTCACTCACTTACCGCTTACATAGCACAAGAGTTTTCAAAAATTATTCAACGACCTTAAATGGAGAACGACTCTTTGGAAAATGCTGGATAATTGTATGTGTATGCTCTGGAAAGAAATAAAATCTTATTACGCAACCTAAGTTGCGGAAAAACTAGGGAAACGTTTCTCAGAAATATCAAGTGGGGAAAAATTATTCACAAATTCAGAACATTTGCAATGCTCAAATCTCTTTGGATCTAACAGCGAATAAACGAGCATCTGGTTAGGACTACCAGTAAATTGTTGAGCGTTATTCACCTGTTTGTGATACGTAACCGATAAGTTATCGATATATGCTTATGACATGTGGATGGAAAACAAGTTATCGCCGATTGAAAGGTCCGTGACTTGAAAATGTTTGAAAAATAGGAAATTATTCTGATAAGTTATTAACATTCAGAGTACTTTGAGTTGTTTACCAATTGTCGTTCATGAATTACGAGTAAAACCACTGAACGTGTCTTCCTGCTATTTTCTTGAAGTTAGTAGACCGTTCGTTCAGTAGGTATTATTATGATATTAATAATAAATTTTGATGTTTATCAGGAACGGTTAAAATGGCGCTAATTTTGGATGCGTTTCCGTTCGAAGTTGAAGTAACTAACGGGGGCAAAAGGAAAAATATAAAACCGTCTCGAATTAGTTAAGAGTAAATATAAAACGGTCTCGAATCAGTTAACAGTAATAAAACAATGTAACCTGATCTAGGCAATAAATACTCACTTCTCAGGACAAGTACATATTGCTGTGTGTAGTTAAATCTAAATAAACAATGGAAACCTAACGAAAGCTATAATAATTATTTACTTGTCTGTCGTTTGTTATCGAAAACCTTTCGTAAGATAGTTTTAAAAACTTAATATATTTCTATTTTACACATACGAACATAAACCGAGATTCTCTACTAGTAAATATTCAGCTCTACCCTAACGAGTTTTTCCTCTAATGCTGGTATAGGTAAACTTCATCTGAAACTTGTGGACTAGCTAATTTCGATTCTATTAATATGCACCTGGTTGATTGGAGAAGCAGACTAATAACCTTATTTAGACGAGATAACCAACCAACAACTTTCCCCCTCCCCATGACAGTCCCTCCCGCTCCCCACTCAAAAAACGAAGGAAGATGAAGAACCTTATTCCCGAAGGATTCCACACAATAATTTTAATGTTATACGCATATAACTGAAAAACAGTGACTTTATATCAGTAAATTGACCATTATTTAATTTCCTAAATATCTCCCAGATTACGCAACGAATAGTTAGTTTGTAAATAAATGACGAGGAGAAAATTACTGAAACGTAATGGAAAGGGCTAATTGTAATATAAACATTATTATTTTTCCTAAGAAATTTCTGTTGCCACGTATTATAGAAATTAAGTTCATTACAGATTTGCCTCAACTATGTGAAAATAATTAAAATTATAGAATAAAATACAAGTGAAAAATATTTAGAAGGTAATGAGACAATTCACAGCGACATAAAAACTGGACATGTAAACCTTGCAATAAAATGAATGACTCATCAGAAAAACCTCGCATAAAAAACACGATTTCAAGGACATAATAAAACGTTCAAGGCATTTAATTACTTCAAGCTGTATTATCATTTAATAGTATTTTAATAAATAATGAATTACAGTTGTCTGCGTGTGCTCTCTCTGTCTCTCTCTGATTTTTGGTCAGTCTATCCACTTCCCACTGCCTGAACGCCTGTCTCTCTGTCATACACTTTTTAATCTTCCCATCTCGTGTTCTCTATTTACCTATCTTGTCTCCTGTCTATCAAATCATCTGCCTGTCAACCAGTCTCTCTCTCTCTCTCTCTCTCTCTCTCTATATATATATATATATATATATAAAGTATAGAGAGAGAGAGAGAGAGAGAGAGAGAGAGAGAGAGAGAGAGAGCCATCCCACTTACCTTGTTGCAGTCGGCACACACTTGACTGGACGTCCTGAGGACGGAGAGACCTTCCCCGCACAGAATGCAATTGTTGTTCCCATTTCCCTGGACGCGGTTCTTCATTGCCTCCACCCGCTCTACCAGGCGCCTGCCGAGAAAGAGAGATCGATTTACCATTTACCTGAAAGGTGTTCGTTACAGTGAATGACATTTGCATTTTATAGTTTTTTTTCTTTTTTGAGTGGGTGAGAGAAGGGGGGTGATTGTTTTACGCACCACACAATGTATACTATATATATATATATATATATATATATATTTATATATATTGTTACATTTATTGACTGCCTCGTCTTCCCAGCAGTATTTAATTAATTCTATGTATGAATGAGCAGCCATGTTTTCTCCTAAAGCAACTGATTGTGGGAGAGAACACGCAGTAGGAAGGGTGGAAAGGAATTTCCAGTCAGACTAAAGCTTAGGGTAAAATGGGCAAGTCACGAGAGTAGCTAGGCCTCGATATGGGTTTTAGGGACCCCTACAATAAGACCTGTTTCCTTCCAACTTTGCTGGTTTTTGTTTACCACTTCTCAGGCAGTGCCCGAGGCGGTGTATGAAATCCCCGCGGTTCCAAAAGACCCAGCATCTACCTCAGTCAAAAGTGACTCCTACAGCAAGGCGGACGTGCCTCTACTCTCCTCCTCTGACGGGACGTCAGCCCTCTGTCCAAACACTGGTGACTATCTTCAGAGCACGACACATATCCAAGCCTCAAGTAATTAAGGTACGTCTAGAAAGTGTAAACTCCAAACCAGCTCTTTTTTTCCTCCAAGACGACTCTTGCTAATTTCATTTTCAATCCTCCTTTGTATCCCTCTTACATCAAAATCCCTTTGTCCTCATCGGGCCATGTGCTTCCCCTTGTGACTTGTTGAAGATTAAGTCTTCAGTGCATACCTCAGTTAAACACTAGAGTTCCTTTTCCCCAGTGTTAGAGAAACTGAATAATCGTAACTTGTGCAAGAAGTCCTTTTTTTTTATCTTGTCTAATCTGGGATCTTTTCCAGATTTCCTGAGTCACGTGTCCAAGTCTTCACTCCCGCAAGTGATGCTTTACCGCAAGACATATGAACAATTTTGAAAGCCAGCTTTTACGGGAACCTCATTTTTAGCCAGCTATCCCCTTGTGAGAGATAATATTGGTCCCCACGTGTGGACAAGTTGCATTTACTATTTCCCAGGCTATTAAGCAGCCTCCTGTAAATAAATGTATGTAAAGTAATTAGCTGAGTTTTCTGGCGACCTTTTCCTCTAGAGTAAATGAACCCTGTAAATCCTTTTAAGGTAAGTTCAAGTAATTTATTCTGCATTTTCCCTCAACTATTTTCGTTTACGTATTTGAGCCCCTTCAGGCCAGGGCTAAAACGTAACAATATATATATATATATATATATATATATATATATATATATATATATATATATATATACAATAAGGAATAGGTAGAATTTCGTTTTTAAAGAATTCATACATTTTTTTTATCACTTTTGTTAAAAAAGTTGCACCGAAAGATGCGTTAATAAACACGGAAGTCTTAGTAATGGACTTCTGCCTCGCTGTAATGGAGTCCTGATACAGGTACTATCAGTATTTATTCGCCAAGAAAACCTACGCAGTTTATGGTTTTTCCTACTTTATATGTGTTTTCATTTCGCTTTTTCATTATATCTGAGATTCGGTTTAAAAAATGTAAGAGAATGTGAATGTGGGAGCGACGAAGCAATATCATTAGGGACACCGCGAAGATGTCTTGCGTCATATTTCTGAATGAAGAAGTCCTTACGTAATCATGACAATGAGACACTAGTTGTGAGGAGTTTACTAAACCAGAGGAGACAAGTGAAGATGGTTCGCGCCGTGTGAGAAGAAGGGAAGAGGAGGAATGACTTATGACTAATGCTAGACAAGGCCAGCTTCTGAACAATGATCTCGTCTAAACTATCGTCCATCCTGCATTGAGAACTATAGTTTACTTCTAATTGCAATATAACAAATAAATATCTCATATTACGTAGAATTTTGACAAACAACACTTCACGTCACAATGTAAGTAAATTTAATAACAAGAATTCGTGAAGCAGAGTTCATTGACCATTTTAGGCTCATCTCGTTCATATAACGGAACGGTTTCATTTTCCAATCAAAAGCCGCTTCCATTTTCATCAACTTTACCCCTGAACAAGGAAACTCCTCCTCTGTTTGTGCTTTCCTGTCAGGTACCCCTAGAGTGGCCCATACCGTTTCCCCGAAGCTCTGTTTTCTAAATGAAGTGGCCCTTCAGAACGGGGCCATTTTAATCATCTTCCTTTTAGCGAACTCATTCTCTTCGGGCAGCGTTTATCCCTAGGTATTAAAAACAGTCACCGCGCTTCTCCTGCACCCTATACAGTCCCTGTATCTCTGCATCGTTCTACAAAATGTTCGAATTCACGCTACATGAAGTTGAAAAATTTCTACATGATTTTACAATAAATATATGCCCACAGAAGCAAATTAATCCGACGCACAAAGATTTCACTTTTTTCCAATATACAAAATCAATGAATAAATGCATAAATTTTAATTCACGGTTGCTCTATTTCTGCATGATTTCGTAATTAAATAAACGTTAAAATAAATAGTTTTATAAATCAATCAATGAATACGAAATTCCTCCTACATACAGTTGATATATTTTTCCATTCAATTAAAACCATTAAATAGAAAATCCTGGGGAAGAATGATCACAGTATTCTGCAAATACAGTAACTAAACAAACAAACAAACAAGTAAAACGATACAAAGGGAATGGTATGGAAGAATGCATACTGCCTTCCAGTTAGGATGGTCCTATCTTGCTCCATATTACTGGAAATAAAATACCAAGCCTTAAATTAAAAGTATATATGTTATGTATATCTTAGTTTAACCAGACCACTAAGCTGATAACAGCTCTCCTAGGGCTGTCCCGAAGGATTAGATATTTTTACGTGGCTAGGAACGGGACCAACAGCTTATTGCGGGATCCGAACAACATTATGTCGAGAAATTAATTTTTAACCACCAGAAACAAATTACTCTGATTCCTTGTTGGCAGAGCAGGGGAATCGAACTCGAGCTACCGAATTGGTAGGCGAGCACTTTAACCACTCGTCCAACGAGGAGCTAATTAAAAGTATAAATATGCCATACATTATAGTCCTGGATATGAAGGAAATATCTTAAGTTAAAACGATGAAAGGTTTTTTTTTCTCTCTCTGGATGCTTTTTTTTTCGAGACTCATTGTTAGCTTGGGTAATCCGGTGACCTTGACACGAGAGTTTGGCATACCTCTCTTTGACATACCTCTTCACGCTTCTCTCATTGTATCATAAGTGCCAGAGAGCGCGCACACAAACAAACACATATATAAATATATTTATATATGCCATGTGCGTTGTTATATTCTTTGTGTAACTGTTTAAATTCATAATACTTTTCCCATTATAAATTCCCGAGAACTATCATTGTCACGCAGTTACACTGAAATAATCAATGCATACACAGGCGTCGTGTATATATTTATATATTATATTATAATACACACACACACGCGGACACGCGGTGCAAGAATGGAAAGAAAGATTTGCATAGGTATTTGGTAGGATGAGAGAAGTGCCACAGAAAAGATGAAGCAAGAAAGGTACCAGGGGAACTGAGTTGTCTGTGAAAGCCAAGGTGGGATTGATTGAAGGACTTGTTTGTTGTGACAACTCTCCTTTATGAAGGTGAAGTGTGGATAATGAATGCAGTGGAATAAACGACGCTTATTGAGACATGAAAGGGTTGGTAAAAGTAACTGGTGTAAGAAGAACTGAAAGAGATGAAACATAAAATTGTGCAAAAAGTGGTGAACAAGTTAGTGAATTGAAAGTAAAGGTGAGAGTATTTTGAAATCTTTCGATCATGTTGAAAGAATGAGTTAGATAGACGGGGGTGATAAAGGTACAGGAAGCACGGGAATATGGGCAAAATACGGGTAAGTTTGCCGTGTGTATGTAGGTGAATTCAATGCACCACTGACGAAAATTCAATGTAACTATTTGTAGCGGTTATTATTGTTGAAATATAACTGTACGGATTTATTTACAATTTAGCGGTAAGTATGAATAGGGCACTGATTCAATTTTTTTTTTCAAGTGAAAGTAATGAGGAAATGATAAGATGTTAACTTTCTCAGTAAAATGGAAAACATTTTCAAGTTACCCTTTGCTTTCTCAAGTAAAAAGAAAAAATGAATGTTGAAGAATGTCAGCCTTGATGGTCGTCTAAAAAGCAAAAAAATCCGTCAAATCTGGCACGACTGTCCTCTTCCGTCTAAACCGAAGCAAAACTTCTGATTACATATGACCTAATACGCCCTGGGATGGTCACCTTTAACTGCAAAAGGGGGCCGAGGATACACCAAACCTTCCTCGTTCTCGTCGTTCTTGTACTATTTTTAGCGTTTCTCGTTGATCAAATATGGACACGACGCTCGAAAACGTTTGCTGCTCTCGATAACGTTTGATGTGGGAGTGAAGGGTTGGGAGGGAGGATGGGGAGAAGGTTTCCTCTTCATCTTATCTTGCGTCTGGGCGCCATTACCTACTCATTACTCGGTTTTTATTCCAACTTGTTCCATCTTTTTATGTTTTCTTCCCCGTTAATTATTTTTGTTAATTATTCCCTTTTTCTTTGTTTAAATGATCCACAACCGTAGGTTATGTTAACTTTTATTTTGGTTTTTTCGTTTAGAGGGATTTTTTTACCCTTCATATGCTCATTCATTTTTCAGTTATAATATAATATTCTCCCTTATATGTTCATTTATTAAAAAAAAAAGCGTATAATATAGTGCTAGCTTTTGCCTGTATCCTTTATGTAGCTGTTTTATTTTTCCGTTCCAAGTTATTTTAGATTTAATACATAATTTCTTCCTCTTTTATTTGGTTATTTATAATTTAAAGCAAGAATAATTTTCCATTTCTGTCCTATATCTACCATAAACATTATTTGACATAATCAAACCAGAATTTTCAAGAAAAATCACAAACTCATTTAATTTCTTTTCTACTCAACATTCCCTTTAGTCCCTCTGTTTATCTGTTCACCGCACAAGGATGTAACTCCCATCTTTTTTTCCTTCCCTTTCACGAATAACAATCGTAGTTTTTAGGAGGGGATCACAAAAGGCGATGTCCATCGATGCAAATTGAAAAGACATTTTGCGAGCCATGTCATAAAATCCTTCCCTCGCTGTATGTCTGATCGAGCGAGAAATGCGTTTATCGTCAGTCAAAATGTGCAGATATTCACATGGAACGTGCCCCAACGAAATAATTACGATTCAGCTTTATTATAATTCTATTTGTATGAATGCGAGAAAATGTCAATTTTTTTCTATAACCTAGTTTTATTATGAAATTCAAAGGTAACTAAAATTGATTCATTTGGTCTATGCATTCACTTTTTTTTTTTTATCTAGGACAAGCAAGTTGCCAGGGATTATCATGTGCACATATAAAAAAAATGGGGACCAAGGGAAAAGATAATAAGAAATAAACAAAGGGAAAACACGTTAATATATAAAGGATTAAATCACATATGGAAACTGAAATAGCATTAAAGGATCGCATTTTAGCATGTATTTATCAGCCGTAAAATCATTTTAAAGAAAGAAAAATCAAGAAACATTGTTTTAAATTAAATCCTTTAATCATTCGAGTGTGAGTGAGGTCTCTCCATACATTAACATATGTTTTGCAATGCAAATTAGATTTAGCACCGCTGAATAATCCTACAATTAAAGTTTTTTTTTTACATTTTAAATAATTGGACTCGAAAAATCATTGAAAATAAACGGAATTACTACAATAAGTAAGTTCTGTAAACACTTTTATATATATAAAATAAAAAAGCACAACAACAGGAAGAGGGTTTATGAAGGTTCTCAACAGAAATCTCTAAACTTTTATGAATGAGTGTAAATAATGGGACAGCCAATGAGAATTCGAGTTAAACTTGGTTTTAGCAGCCAATCAAATGGCAGTACATATTCTCCTCCAAAACTAACAGCATCGACAGCTTCTCTTGCCTATACGTTGCTTTACGATAAAATTTTACCTCGTAAAATTTTATTCTTCATTATTTTTTGAGAATATTAGTTTGGATTTTCGAAGCTTATTGACATGTGTGCAATATAATTACCAAAATATTCTTTCATATTCTGCAGCAAAACACAGTTGTTATATTTTAATTTTCAATAAATACTAAAGAACACCATCGAAACAACACTATATCAGAGAAAAGTCAGACAAATTGATTACAGCAAGTGCAGGAATTCTATGGTTTATTGTAATTTCTTCGTTTGAGGAAAATTTTTGCGACGGAAATGAGTCTATTCAGGTTTTTAGTCTCTCACTCACCTTCTTTAAGACTTTTAACTCACCGAAAAATTCTTACTGCAAATATTTTCAGTTTAATAGTTTAGACCAAAACACCAAATAGAAAATACCATTACTAACACTATATATATGTATATAAAAGGCAATTTCTGTCTGTCTATTTGTCAGTCTGTTCGTTAAGCACGCCCAGACTATGAAAGCTACGGCTACCAAATTTCTACCCAAGATCCCCCCCCCCGGCGAAGATTTTAGTCAAAATCCGATATTCGAGGGCCGTTTTTAAGGAGGCCTAAACCCATGTATTTCATACCCTTTCATTTTTTCGATTTTCGGAGTAGACAGCAAACTCTTAGGATTTTTCACAGCTTTTTTGGGCTTGACAGGATCCAAAGTGATTACTTATTCTGAAAGTGATGCATAATCCGGCCTCTAGGGGGTATCATCACGGACGGCAGGCCTCTTTTTATCCCGAGCAACGCCGGGTACAGCAGCTAGTAACATTATAAATTGTTACATTTCATAGAAGTTCCATTGGTTATTTTCCTCCCTTTAGAGTTTGTGTGACGACCCTCCATATATTGCAAACTTTTTGCAATGCAAACGAGACTTTCCACCACAGAGTAATCCTGCATTAAACGGTTTTCAGTTTTGTTTACCTCTCTCTTATATGTATATATTAAAATAATAATAATTTATATCCCAATTGATTTATGTTTAAAGGAAATTTTTTTTTTCCAAATGAAATAGGTTTTCAATTCGGTGTTCCCTGTCTTTGTAGCTGCTATTACCTATAAAAAGTTTTTGTATATAATAATTGCTGTGATAGGGTCTTCTAGCGCCTTAATTTGCTTAATTACATGGTAAATAACTATATATACACATGGTAAATAACTACTTATATAAAATACAAAGAATATTGGCAGAAAATTGGAAATTTTAGCTCAAATTTCGAGTTTCAAGTTTTTCCAATTAGTAAGGCATAAACGGAGGTAATCTAATGAGGTATTAGTTTTTGCGAGAAATAGAAAGGGCGTTTCAATTTGTCCATGAAAATGACCTCAACTCTAATTCTAACTGGTTGACTCTTCGGTGTTACTATGGAAACCACAGGGTACAAATCCCACTGGAATTACTTCAAGGGAAAAGAAGCTTTTCTTATTATGAAAATAGAAGACTAAAAAAATTTCTCGTATAAGCATGAATGAATAGATTCCTATGAATAATTTAAAATCCAAATATCAAGAAAACCTTTTTTTTTTATTTACCATCATTTAAATATTTCTTCAAAAGGTTAATGTTACGCGACTTTAGCAACGATGCTGAAAGCCGTCTGCGTTTCATATAAACTATTGAGGAACCATTGTAGTGATGGTTTTCATAAAATCTTACGAGCTTTAAATATAAAAATTAAAATGCATATCCCGATTTATTTGTTTAAAAGTGATCTTTTTTAATTGCTTTTTTTGAAATGAAAGTTTTTCATTTTAGTGTTCTTTGTATACATCAGGTTGCCAATCAGAATTCGAGGTTACAGTCGTTGTTAGCACCCAATCGAAGCTGCATATATTTCCCGCCTAAACCTACAGTATTTGAAGGGTTCCTCCTATTTTTGCTTTACTATTTGGAAAAAATGGATTTCGGGGATTATAAGTTTATTCTTATATTTTTCTTTTATACTATTTTTTTGTTTTATGTCGATCACTTGATCTATAGAGGCTTTATTAACAGAGATTTGCAACAGTATTAATAAAATTTACTAGCATAATATGTTTACTTGCATAAGTAAAATGAAAACCTACCAACAATTCAGTTAATGAATTAAGTAAACTCCCGATGGCTATTACATGACCACCCTCCAGAGAAAATTAAAGCCATTCTCATATCAAAAGATTTTATTCAAGGAAACAACAATACATATTAGATTTCTGGCATTTTTAGTTATTAACTATTAAAATTATCTTTACGTAAAACTGTTCTTATAGGGTTCTCTAGCACCTCAATTTGCTTAACTATATTGCAAAGAACTGTATATGAGCTTCTAGAGTGAAAATGATCTACATTTTTTTAATAATGGAAGATAAGAGCTCAATATTCGGGAGTTCCATTTTTTTCCCCAGACAATAGTGCGTTGAAGGAGAGGAACTCACAGAGTACTACTTAGTTTAGGCGGGAAATTCCATATGGCGTTTTGATTAGTCCATGAAAATTGCCATTACTCTAATTTTGAATGGTTGTCTCAGGGTTGATCGTATTTAATTTATTTTTAATCATATATTAGGAAAACATTTGTCAATACCATCATTAAAACAATTGTTCAATAGGCGATTTTCAACTTTTTGGCAATACTGCCTTCATCTCGTTTCCTAGAAAAGCGTTCTATTGAAAAGAAGCTAGCTTTGCACCTATCCCCAAAGGCCAATTAGTTGCAAAGTAAGCCTTTTTACGATAGAGCGTCAGTCTAGGAAACAGGGGAGGAAGGCACTAGTGGAAAAAATGAAGAAATAATTGAAAGTTTTCAAAATGTCTGTCTAGGAAACAGGGGAGGAAGGCACTAGTGGAAAAAATGAAGAAATAATTGAAAGTTTTCAAAATGTCTACTGCATTCCTTGCTCGGCGCACTGTATTTAGTAACCACTAAGTGTTCTTTGCAACGTCTTCCTTTCCCTTTTGTCTTTCCAGACAAGGTATCCAACTTCTGTAACATTATCTAGCAAAACAATTTATTTTGGATAACCATGAGCGTTTAGAGTTGTGAAATAGTTGTTAGCTTGAAGTTGATAATAATAATAATAATAATAATAATAATAATAATAATAATATAATAATAATAATAATAATAATAATAATAATAATACGAAAAATTAAACCATAAACCACATAGCAAGCGAATGTCCGGCACTTGCACAGAACCAGTACAAAAAGAGGCATGATTCAGTGGCAAAAGCCCTCCAGTGGAGCCTGTGCAAGAAACATCAGCTACCTTGCAGTAATAAGTGGTACGAGCACCAACCTGAGGGAGTGATAAAAAACGATCAGGCAAAGATCCTCTGGGACTATGGTATCAGAACGGATAGGGTGATACGTGCAAATAGACCAGACGTGACACGTGATGTTGATTGATAAAGTCAAGAAGAAAGTATCACTCATTGATGTCGCAATACCATGGGACACCAGAGTTGAAGAGAAAGAGAGGGAAAAAATGGATAAGTATCAAGATCTGAAAATAGAAATAAGAAGGATATGGGATATGCCAGTGGAAATTGTACCCATAATCATAAGAAAAGTAGGCACGATCCCAAGATTCCTGAAAAGGAATCTAGAAAAACTAGAAGCTGAAGTAGCTCCGGGACTCATGCAGAAGAGTGTGATCCTAGAAACAGCACACATAGTAAGAAAAGTGATGGACTCCTAAGGAGGCAGGATGCAACCCGGAACCTCACACTATAAATACCACCCAGTCGAATTGGAGGACTGTGATAGAGCAAAAAAAAAAAAAAAAAAATTAAAAAATTACACACACACACATATATATATATATATATATATATATATATATAATTAATAATAATAATAATATAATAATAATAATAATAATAATAATAATAATAATAATAATAATTAATAACAACAACAACAACAGCAACATAAAAAATATTCTGAAAATCGACAGATAACTTACCAAGATATAGTGAATTGGATATTAAATGAAATATTTTAAATCATTCTGAAAACTGACAGATAATGAATTAGATATTAACAAAATAATAATATAATAATAATGATTTAAAAATAGAACCTGAAACACAAGTAACTTCATTAATTATATTAGCTACGCTTAAAGGAAACTGATATTTGGCCATTTTAGTGACATGCGAGAAAAAATGTCGTGTAAAAAAGTAAAGTTCGTAGTTTAGAAAATAAAAAATTCTTTAGGAAGCATTCGTATTGTCCTGAATACTCGAAACCTTCCATGTGCTCGAAATATCGAAGGGTAGTCGCTTTACTCAGATAAAACGACACGACAAACTTATTCATTCTAAAAAATAAATCGTTGGGAGATGTTATTCACTCGCCAACATGATTAATGCCGTTTAACACACTGAACTTTAAATTGGATACAAAAAGGGAATAAAAAATGGGAGAACGTTAAATATAAGACAAGTAACAAGAGACATGAGAAGGCAAGAAGACCCCAGGGGAAGCACGAAAAGCAAACCCAAGATAACGCACAAAATTTATGGGTAATTGAGAAATACAGCGCTTGATTCCTTGCTGTATACTTCATCGCGCTGATATCACGGGCTCTAAAGTTCTTAGAGGTCGCATAAGCATTCTCAGACACTGAAAATATCGCTGGTAAAAGGTTTTGGAGGTTGGGAGGTAGAATTAAAATCTTTGTCATTTTTTGATACAGGTGGTTATATACGGTGCAAAGTTTGTAGTGTAATATATGCGTGTTTTTTTTATCACATCAGCGTGATTCATATACATGCATTAAGCTACAATAGTCCTTTAATATCCAATTCGCTCTACCTCGGTATTAATATATTTTCATATAAGTTAACTGAAGAGAAATTTTTTAGTTGATAACAATTTCGTCTTCTCGTGGACTCGAACCAGCGAGCAGAGGAGAAATCAGGACTTCAGTGACATTGAGGACTCGGGCGAGTCGGTAATGACACTGCTGATATCTCCTTTGTCCGCGGGTTCGAATCCACGAGGGGACGAAATTATTATCAACTAAAAAATTTCCCTTCGGTTAACATATATGAAAATGTAATAATTTCGAGGTAGAGCGAATTGGATATTAAAGGATATATATATATATATATATATAATATATATATATATATATATATATTATATTATACTATATATATATATATATTATATTATTTATATTACTTTTATTTATACTGATTCGTTATCTTTCTGTTGAAGCTCGTTTTACATATTATAGTCCTTTATGTTCCATGTAAAAATGAGATTGTTCTGAATAATAGTATTAAAAATAATAATTTGGAAGAAGACCCTCTGGTACACTTATTTAAAAAAAAATATTGCTGCATCAGTTAAATTAGTAATCTACTCAACTTCTCTTTTTTTCTAATTATTCCTCTCTGTAGGGGAAAGGTCACAATTATTCCTGTATGTAGGGGAAAGGTCACGTAATAATTGTCCATTATTCATTTCATTCATCAAAGTAAGTGTACGAACACACTCGGGAACTGATATAACTATGAAACTACGAATGAAAGCACAGAAAATATAAATTATGGTCGTGATGCCTTTTTTGAAGTTTAGTACAGCAAGGCTTGGACAAAAGTCATATAGATGTACTCGATTGTATAGCGGCTTGTAGTCTTTCATACGGAGGCAGCCGGCGTAAAAATGGTTTTATGAATGTAGAAAGATGTAATTGAAACCCTTTCCCGAGGATGTCTATACTTTCTCTTTAATGAAATGAATGTATGAAAATAATTAGGAGACCTCTCCGCAACACGGAAAAGAATTATTCGGAAAATAGAGAAATTTATTAAACATGAAACCTCGTTGATGTTTCGATTAATAATAATAATAATAATAATAATAATAATAATAATAATAATAATAATAATAATAATAATAATTAATAATAATAAATAAACTTTTGTCTTCCACGTTAATATTGGGCAATAACTGGCCTATGTTCAAACTTTGGTAAAGAGAAATAGATTAATAGCGTATTATCGCTGTTAACCACTATAGGTTAATCCTCCATATTTCACCACCTTCTTTGTACTATAGAAAATAAAGATTGTTGTAAATACGGGGCTAATGTATTTCTCTTTATCAAAGAGAAATATAGAAATTAGCCTAGTATTAATGAAGATGAGAAAATAATTATAGGAAAATTGAGAACTTGATATGAAATGAAGTTATTCAAATAAAAAAATATACGGATACCGTTTCTTTTGTGGCTATAGTTTATTGTACCGATACTTACAATTATGAATTAATACTGTACTTCCCCAGTCAAGAGTTTGAATTAGCGTCTAATTCAAATTCTTGACTGGGGAAGTATAGTGTTAATTACAGAATTGTTGCTATCGGCACAATAAAAACAACTATGGCCAAAAATCATTTCCATTTTTGGCCATTTCTAATGGTTTCTAATAACTATTTACTAAAGGGCCGCGAGTATTCATATATTTTTTCTTGCATGTAATAACAATAGTCTACAGGTAAAGAACTTCACATTTAGATATGCGTCGTCCAGCCCGAGCACAGAGTCTCTCACCATTGGCTACTAGATAAATATGCAGAATGAGAGCACATTATGCAGAACTCTGTGACGATACGTAATGTCTCTAAGATCGAAACTTGCAATCCCGACCTTCTCTTGTATCATCATATTTTTTTTACGTTAAGAGAACACAAATTAAAATATTCCTGAAAAATCATTCATAAAGATAATGGCCTCTCAGTAGTGTGTAAGTTGCTTACAGTCCTTCGTGGAAACAGCCCTCCAAAGTATATGGGAAAAATCCGTTCCAATTACCGCTTGCTCGGGAGACAGTCGTCAAGAGAATTGGGCTCTGTTTCCCCAAAGGAAGAGAAATGTCAACTCCCATAAGCAACTGAATGTCACTTTAATATCAAATGTTACACAAAGATCAGAGCACTGGTTATGTCGTAACAAATAAATAACATATCCAAAAACAATCAAGTGACACTTTTTGAAAAGGTCAACAATTATAGTTGAAAATATCTAGGATTCTGAGTAGATGTTTTTTTTTCTCCTCCCCTTCTCATTACTGCCAAGCTTTTGGCATTATTATACTACTGTTTTCCGTTTCCTGTCATCGTCTTCTTTGGACAAGCAAGTCTCTCATGAACAAAATGAGTACAGTTATACAATGAGCAGTATAGAATAGAACCTGTCATACAGCATAGAGAAAAGTGAAGTACAGCTGAGAATACTGAACAGGCAGACTATCTGGTCCGTTTGACCAACGCAAAGTCAAATTGGCATTCAAGCAGGATAATCTTGAAGATTAAAATTTTAGTCTAACAATATATGGAAATCGAAGAACTAAAACCAGAGTTAGATTGTGCGTTGATGATTCATGTACGCAGCCATATTATGATAAACAGACAAAATACAACCCAAGGCAGTGAAATTACTCTAAGCTGAACAACCAGATTTTATTGAAATTCCTTGTGAGGCTCAGAGGTTTCACAGGTTTGCCTTCTGTAACATGATAAACATTTCATAAGAGGAATACGCAAAATAACTGTTTCCTCATTGGGGGACAAACCAAACTTACGAACACTGAACGTTTTTCCAGTTTTCAAATAATGTTCTTATTTTCCTGGTTTCTGTCATCCAAATCCCTTTCTCTGGATTCTGGAAGTATGCACTTTTTTGAAAGAATTTTAAGGGGTCATAGAAAGTTTCCCAAACGAGTAAAACATGTAGCAGCACTTCGTCTGTCTCAAAGTGTAATAAAAATACTGATTGCTATTTAAGGTTAATTACAAGATGATCTTGAATACATATAAATGCTCTGAATGTGTTTTCCTCCGGTTAGGATACACGCAAAGAATAATTCAGTACATGCGATTCATTCGTGGGTCTAGCTATTTTCAACAATGACACTGAAACATGCATGTTAATTTTAGTGTTAGTGTCGATGTTTTTTTTGTTTTTTTTTTAAATAGAGGATTGTTGGATGAAAGTGATTAATTTTGACTGAAGAATGCCTATGGAAGCTTCCTTCCGTCCTCCCGCCCTTTTTATTTATTTATTTTTATTTTTGAGGGGAGGGGGAGGTTGGGAAAGAAAGGGCATTCAGTTACCCGGGCCTTTGCTCTTGAAAAAGGAATATAATTGAAAGGCAGCTGCTTTGGCAACTTTGTCAACTTATTACCTTCTCACGAATACAATTCCTGCAGTATTATCTATTACCTCTTTTCATATATGATTTATTTGACTGGTGGCTTGTACAGCCTAATTTTTTTAATCCTTTACAGACATTTTCTCTTACACAGGAGGATTGTTTCTTCGAATTTGAAGGGGACTGACAAGGTAAGAACTTATCTGACGAAAAGGTCCTGAAGAGACAAAAAGATTTGGACGTATTAATAAACAGCGCAAAAACCTTAAAAGGGTCTTATCGCAAATAAACTTAGTCCTTTGCATTTACATTTTTCGTCTAAATCAACAACCCACCATGGGGTATTTAACCTTTGCAAGGTCTGGCAAGCGGTGAGTGAAGTTCCATTGGAGCTCAGCCTAGTCCAACACACTTTCTGTACCTTGTCAGATGTGCGAATCCCTCATTTGACTAACACTGACAGTTTAAATACTGCTTATACAGATTTGGCACAGAATCTGTATTTTTTTTTTTTTTGCCCCTTGAATCTTCATACGACATTTTAGGTCAGTTTCAAATTATTTGCAAAAGTGTTAGTACAGTTGTGTATGTTGCCCTGTTCAAGCCTACCTACTACTAAAGGGAAGTTGTCATTCAGATGAGGTATTGGGTAATAGTGACATTTGTATGAAAGAAAAAGGAAATAGAAAACAGAACCGGAAACACCAAATGTATTTTTCCAAGTTGTTTTTCAATTTACAACGCCAGAGTCATCTTGGTTTTTGTCCTTGACGCGAACCAGCTTTCGCTCCACAAGATCGAATGAAAAATTTCCAAACTTTCCTCTGAAACCTAAACTGATGACCTCAATTTCAATCTATCTCGCTCTGTTATGCAAGCACGGCTCTCTCTCTCTCTCTCTCTCTCTCTCTCTCTCAATTCCATTTTTCCCATCGTCTGGGTGAAATTGAAGCCGAAAGCTGCGACATTGTCATATTCACTTCCGAGCTTCAATCTCAATTTTTCCCTAACGTGTGTTTGCTTTCTTCTTCTTCTTCTTCTTCTTCTTCTTCTTCTTCTTCTTCTTCTTCTTCTTCCAGAAGGTTGTTGGAGGTTTTTTCGTCAGTCTGAATAGTTGGGTAACAATTTTTTCCTTTCTGACAAAAATATATTTTCTCCTTTGTTTTTTTTATTCTCTGTAGAACAAAGGTTTCCTGTCTTTGTTCAGCCTCATATTGATGTCTTTGTAGAAATCTTTGTGGCGGTATCAGGTCCTTCCGGTAATTGAAAGAGTAGATTTCTTTACTCTGGCTGCTATTTAGTTTTTCTCTGGTACTGCTGCTCATTAACTGAAATGGCTTATATATATATATATATATATATATATATATATATATATATATATATATATATATATATATATCATTTGAGCTACAAATGTCCTTTAATATCTAATTCGCTCTACCTCGGAATTGATATATTTTCATGTGTGTACCGAGGGGGAATTTTTAGTTGATAATAATTTCGTCCCCCCGATGGGATTGAACCACCGTCCAGTTGGACAGGGGAACGAAATCGGGAACGGACAGTGACGCTACCGAGTCTGCTAGCAGAGAGGCTCGAATGATTTATATGAATCACGGTGATGATAATAAGATAAGTTATCACCCTAATACTATATATTTATAATTATATATATATATATATACAGTAGTACCTAGAGATACGAAATTAATCCGTTCCGAGGTGCCCTTCGTATCATGAGGTTTTCGTATCTTGGACCACATTTTTACATGTAAAATGGCTAATCCGTTCCAAGCCCTCCAAAAACACCCCAGTAAATTTCATAATAAAGCTAAATTGACCTATAAACAATGAAATACTACAACAATTTGGACCATTCAATACCTAAATTATTAAAAAAAATGCAAAATATAACCTGTAAATAAAGTGTATATTAGTGTACATGGTAACAAGAAATATACTGTACGTAAAATGTGGAAGCTTAACTTTCGAGTGAGGCTACGTACATACGTAACTATTCAAGGAAGATTGCTTCTGCCTACTTTTCACAATGTTCCTGTGTAAGCCTTTTCGGGGTGGGTGTGTCTCTACAAATGATTGCACTTTATTAAAAGCGGCTTTAATTTCTGCCGTTTTTTTTTTCTTTTTGTACATATGTACGTATGTACGCTTTAAAAAATATACATACATACTACATACGTAACTATCCAAGGAAGATTGCTTCTGCCTACTTTTCACAATGTTCCTGTGTGAGCCTTTTCGGGGGGGTGTTTTCTACAAATGATTGCAATTTATGAAAAGTGGCTTTAATTTCTGCCATTTTTTTTTCTTTTTTGATTTTTAACTTTTTTTTACTTTTTTTTTTTTTTACTTTACGTAGTTTTTTTTTTTTTTTTTTTTTTCCCACAGAATTTCAACTTTCTGTATTTTATCACTTGGTTCTTTTTTTGCACCTCATGACTGTTGGCCCTGGTGTCCATCAAAACCCTGTTCAACTAAATGCTCTCTCTGCAACTGATTTGGGTACTGAATGTTCGGCTGCTGACCTTCAACATAAACTGAAGTGCCTTGATTATACGTACTGGTATGCATGTTGTAAATGATTGGTCTACACCCTCTGTTCAGCAGGGAGTGGAGATTCTACCAACCTTGCAAAGTTTCCAGTTATCCCATAAGAGAGACCTTGGTCACTTATTCCATGTGAGAGATCTTGGTCACTTTTTTTTTAAATACATACACATTGACGATCCCAAAAACGAATACCGCGTGCGTACTATAACAATGCTGGTACCGAGTGGCCGAGCCACGCCACCACGTGTACATAGTAAATGCATGATGGGAGGGATGCTGGCCAATAGGAGAGAAGGATTTCATGGCTGCGACTAGCATCAGGAACCAATGGGAGAGCAGGAGGATGGTGGCGAGTCTACTAGTACTAAGATGGCGGCGCGATTTTCAAAATTGTAATCCGGGCGAATCTCGGACATTCAGAAATCTTTCGTATCTTTGAGAATTTTCTCATGTTTAGAAAATCTGTATTTTTCGAGTTCTTTCGTATTTTGAGTTTTTCGTTATTGGAGGGCTTTCGTATCTCGAGTTTTTTGCAAGTTGAGCTTTCGTATCTCGAGGTACCTTTGTATATATATATATATATATATATATATATATTATAATAATATATATTATTATAATATAATATATATGCATTCTGTCTTGTGGAACTTGATGAAAAAGTTGTTGGCCTTGTAATTTGGCTTTGTATTCAATAATGCAAATTTTCAAATTACCTCTATAATTATATAATAATAATAATAATAATAATAATAATAATTAATAATAATAATAATATGTTTATATTGAAACCTCAAAAATAAAACCGAACCATACAAAAAATGGATATAGATTTAACAGGTCTAGGACTTCGCAAGAACGAAGGGGGAAACTTTAAGAAGCAATTAACGGACTCGGGTATTCCTTTCCCTTGAATAATCCAACAAGAGGTGGAATGAAATAGACAAAAGGGTCTTATGAATATATCCGACTTCAATTACCTCACAGGAACCCGTCAGGTGTGAAATGACAAAGACGGGATGCAATAAAGGAGAAATAAGCGAGGCGACCTCCGCTTCAACTACTCTTGCATACTAAAGCACTAACGGAGAAGGGACGTGTCTTTCTGTGTCTTATTGCTCCCCTGATCTAAGGTGCCTGTCTACAGACATGCTAATTTCAGAAGGTTTAAGAATTGTAATAATTCCTTTTGATTAATGTAATACTTTTATTCAAGAAGATACTAGTTAAAGAATGTGATGGGGAAAGTAGTCTTTTATGAAGGACGAATGTACTTTTGATAAAGTATTTAAAAAGTTAGAGAACCTGGGTAAAATGCCAACAGGATTCAATTGTTAACTTAGGTTTGGATGAATTTATTATTGAGAAAAGTACTTCGGAGAAAATTAACGAAAATATATAAGCAATATCATTTCGGCATTCACAGATTATATATTTCATAATATATAGTCTTGTAATATTGAATATTAATAGAATGAAAACTATATCCATAGCACTCTCATTCACATTTATATATATATTATATATATATATCACTATATATATATATTTATATATATATTATATTAATATATATAATGTTTGTGAATGTGTGCTATGGATATAGTTTCATTCATCTAAACTCCTCCTGTAACCCACCAGTGCCTCGAATTTGCTCGTAAGGCAGATAGGGATTTCGACGAAGACATCTCAAATGTTTCGAGATTTACGTCCCGTGCTGTGGGATCATGATGATTTGATACGAGTTTCTCACGAATCTTTTTCCTTGCGCGGAATTGAAAAAGGTGCCATTACCTGCGATAAAGCACTTCCTTAGATCGTCTGAAGGGCATATTAAGGCCGTAATCGTATGGAATGGAAGGCTGTGTAGGAATCATGCCTGCCCACACTATGTTGTATGAAAGGATTTCTTTTGTTGTTAATATAGTATTATCCCCTCCCCCTCTTCTCTCTCTCTCTCTCTCCCGTTCCCTGCCTTCCATTCTATACCAGGAACTTTGCTCTTTCAATAAAGTTTTCCTTTTCTTTCTTGGCATTTCCGATTGCAACAAGACTATCTTCTATGAAAATGTTTCTTTTACTAGTGGTTACAGCAGGGTTCAAAAGGGCTTTCATTATCGCCTGTCCTGTTTTTTTTTTTTTTTTTTTTTTTTGTTTTCTTTTCTCCTTCCCCTACGATTAAGTTTTCTCTCGTCTTCCGCAAGTATTAGCTACGCTCTGGTTAAGGAGCAAGAGCTTATGATAATACTAAGACACATCCATCTAACGCAACATCAACAATATGTAATGCAGTCCAGCCTTATTATACAGTGTCTGGATGAAAAGTTAACGGAAAATGTTATGATTTCTATTTCATGAGCGCATTAAATGAACATTTTCTGTCGCGCATATAGTTTCCACTGAAGGACAGCTCATTGTTTACTACTGCTCAGATGAAAATGGATCGTTAAAAACAATTGAAAATTCAATACAAAATTAACGTGCAGATGCGGCAATCACCTTTCATTTATCTTTTCCCAAAGAGAGTCTGTTGCCTATTAAAGGTTATCATAATTATGTGCTCAATGACAAAAATCTCAAATATTTTTCATCTTACCACTCTAACAAAACTTTACTAATTTTTCAGAGAGAGAGAGAGAGAGAGAGAGAGAGAGAGAGAGAGAGAGAGAGAGAGAGAGAGAGAGAGAGAGCATATAATAGTAAGAAGGATAATACTACACACAATATGCATATTTCCTACACAGCCTTCTATCCCACACGATTACTGCCTTAATACTCCCTTCAGACGATGCAAGGAAGGGCTTTGTCGCAGATAATGGGACTTTTTCCAGTTCAGCGCAAGGGAAAAAAATCCATGAGAAACTCTTATCAAAATCGTCATGATCCCACAGCACGGGACGTGAATCCTGAAACATTTGAGATGTCTTCCTCGAAATCTCTATCTGTCTTACGAGAAAACACACGGTACTGCCAGGATACACCAAAAGGACTTTAGTGTAACTGAATGAACATTCAGATGCAAATGTTCATAGTATATACATACAGTGAATAAGCACAGACATGCTGATTTCAAAAGGTTTAAGAATTGTAATAATTCCTTTTGATTATTCGAATTCTTTTCATCAAGAAGCTTACAGTTCATAACAACATCGGTCAATGAAATGAATATGATGAGACAAGTGTATTTGATGAAGTACAAACCTCCTTTAGATTTAGAAATAAGGTAAAATGCTAGAATTGTCTGTGTACAGAGAAGCCAGAAGGATTCAATAGTTTTTTTTAGGTTTGGATGACTTCATTACTGAATAATATACATCGAAGAAAAATTGCGAAATTGTACAAGCAAGCAAAAGTCATTTCGGAATTTGCAGATTAGATTTATAGATTATCTTGCAATACTGAATAGCTATTGCATCGGTAATGGATATACATTTGGACTAATCTGCAAATTCCGAAATGACTTTTGCTTGCTTGTACAATTTCGCAATGTTTCTTCGATGTATTTTATTCAGTAATGAATTCATCCAAACCTAAAAAAACTCTTGAATCCTGCTGGCTTCTCTGTACACAGACAATTCTAGCATTTTACCTTATCTCTAAATTCAGAGGAGGTTTGTACTTCATCAAATACACTTTTCTCATCATATTCATTTCATTGACCGATGTTGTTATGAACTGTAAGCTTGTTGAAGAACAATATTCCATTAATCATAAGGTATTATTACAATTCTTAAACCTTCTGAAATCAGCATGTCTGTAGACAGGCACCTTAGATCAGGGGAGCAATAAGACACAGAAAGACACGTCCCTTCTCCGTTAGTGCTTTAGTATGCAAGAGTAGTTGAAGCGGAGGTCGCCTCGCTTATTACTCCTTTATTGCATCCCGTCTTTGTCATTTCACACCTGACGGGTTCCTGTGAGGTAATTGAAGTCGGATATATTCATAAGACCCTTTTGTCTATTTCATTCCAGCTCTTGTTGGATTATTCAAGGGAAAGGAATACCCGAGTCCGTTAATTGCTTCTTTAAGTTCCCCATTTCATTATTTTTTTTAATTTTTATTTTCTTTTAGTTTTGAGTCGTCATCAATATTGTAATTACCAATTCAGATATTGGAAATGTGCAGAAATGAATAAGATGTCAAGTTGCAAGGCCATTATGCTCACACACACACATATATACATACATACATACATATATATATATACACACACACACACACATATATATATATATATATATATATATATATATATATAATATATATATATATATATACACTATACACGTATATGAATCACGGTGATGTGATAATTTTTCATAATATGGCTACGTTCGGCAAACTTTCGAATTTGTTAACATGGTAGAAGGGGTTGGATATCGATCCTAATTACGAATATTCGAAGTTCGACGATGATTTGTATCAACTTATAACCTCACTTGTTAGCTGAATCGATAACTTCACTGACGTCCTGATTTCTTCTCTGTCCGCTGGGGGGGCGGTGGTTCGAATCCACGAGATGACGAAATTGTTATCAACTAAAAAATTCCCCTTCGGTTTACATATATGAAAATATATTATTCCGAGGTAAGCGAATTAGATATTAAAGGACATTTGTAGTTAGAATAATATATATATATATATATATATATATATATATATATATTATATATATATATATAATATATATATGTATGTATGTATAATATATATATATTATATATATATATATATATATATAATATTATATATATTATACACACGCGTATGTGTGTGAGTCTGTGTGTATATACGTATGTCCTTAAAACCTCAAAGAAAGAAACTCTACCCGGTGTTAGTTGGGTTTTTGGAACTCCAGCGACTAATTTAGTAAACTTTTCAAAAATTTGATTTCAGTACTACACAGAAGACTCGTATACTTTGAAGCCATAATGATCTTGGATGCTCTCCCCACCTCCCCCCTCACCGCCCCTAAAAAAAGGGAACTGTATACACAGGAAGGCAGACAGACAACATCTATCAGAGTTTACATGGACTGAACACTGAGGATCAACGTGAGGACTCGATGTAAAAGGGACTAGTGTAAGCGGCAATGGGTCACACTGAGGCCCGAAATCCAACAGTTAATAACTGAAGATACATTAATTTCATATGTTGTACGAAACTGATTTCGAAAAAAATGGAAAAGTAAGATTACGACTACGTAAACGACCTTTGAATTTACGATCACGCAAACATATAATACTAACAATAATGAGAACTTGTATGAAAAAATGAGAACCATTTCCTTATATCTCGGAGACATTTGTGAGAAAAAAAATGGCCCCAAATATCAAGTGGGTTTAAAAACGCTGCTCGGAAACAGAAGGCGGCCAAAAACGCTGCTCTGAAATGGCAAAGTGGAACATTTCATAAAAATGCAAATGAGAGAGAAAAAGTAAGGTACATCTTAAGTTACCTCCAATTTTGGAAGTTTTCAATATGCAAATTCACGACAAAAAGTAGTTTCCATAAAAAACGATAGAGTATACACTACAGTTTTTATGAAATACTCTGTATTACATCATTCTCATGTTTTAATGTAATAAGTAATTATCAAAAACCAATAGAATCTCAGTTTTCAAATGGCATTTGCGGAAAGAGAAAGAGAATAATTCTACCCTGGAAGACTTCAAGATGCTGAAATTACTGGTTGAATATTTCATATTGTTTTTGAATGTGAAACAAAAGATAATATTTGGGGTTATTCCATTCTCATTACGTCTCACCGCAAACATCCTCAACAACAGAGTCCTACTGGACAAAATTCATTCCACTGTGGGAGGAAAAAGAATGAAAAAGGCAATTTGGGTAACACAGGGCCCTTTCCTATCTGGCTACCCCCCCCCCCCCCCCACACCAGAAATAATTACTTTCATTTGACGCTAATTAGCCGGCAAATACACAATTTCGAAGGATTAAAGAGCAGCTGCATTCTATGGTATTCATTGCATTTTGAAAAATGGGCAGTTTTAATTCAGGACCCCTTTGATATTCTGCGTGTTTATTATTAGTCACTTTTGGTTTGACGTTGAAAAGGTACTTAACCTGTTATATAATACGTGTACATAATATGTGTAAGTCCAAATGAACTTCCATTGCCAATACGATTACATGGATTACTTTCTGCACACAATGCTGCAGTTCCTTTCTCTTTCGCAGCCACAGTATAAACTATGAAAACTCCTAAAGAAAATAATAGATTAAAAAAAATTAAAACAAATTATTTTATGTCGATTGGTACGTTTTTAATACTCAACTTAAAAACTATAGATATCTAGTGTGGTTAAATGAAGTTACCAAACAGAAAAAAAGTTAATTCAAAAATTCCGAATCAGAGAACAAAACCATCTCACCAAATTCTAGATCAGACCAGAATTCCACTTCAACCAATCCCAGATTACAGAAGGACAACCTATCTAACATCTCGCAAGATATTTTCACACTTTATAGATTCTAATATAATATACAATATTAACTCTTTACTCTTACACTTGTGTCATTTCTTTAACTCTGCACTTGCAACCCTTTCTTACGCATATCTCTTTCTTACTTATCTTACTTCATGAAAATGGAAGAAGATAAAAGTAAATGTTGCTTCCTTTGAAACCCTACTACTGATTTTACTGAGGCTGGTCATGTCACGTGCTGAAGCTCATTTATAATAATACCAGGATTGAGAAGAAGATAAAGAATATTAATAACAATAATAATCAATTGAAAAAAATTCAGTGAATAATAATAATAATTAACTTTACATATAACCCAAGGAGGAGAGTCAGTTCAACAAATAATGGAAATAAATTCACTTAGAACTGTGAGTTTGCATAATTACCCCTAAAGATCTCACGAATTAATTTATGCTTGTGCAAACGCTCTTAGCTCTCAAAGACGCCAAGCGAAAAAAAGCAAAAGCAAATAAAAAATAAAAATAAAAAATTCAAGGGAAGATGAATAAGAAATTCGCACGAAATCTCTTACGAAAAACAGTATCAAGCATATGGAGATGAAAATGAATATTGCTTTCACTTAAAAGCTCTCTGACGTTTGAGAGAGAGAGAGAGAGAGAGAGAGAGAGAAGCTTACAGAGGGAATTGAATGTAAATATTACCAACATGCAATAATGATACTTACTGAGAAGTGTGTGTGTGTGTGTGAGAGAGAGAGAGAAGGCTTAAAGGTAAACTTGCCAAAAAGCAATTGCAACACCGTAAAGGATTTCACGTTTTTCAGGACTTTAATTCTGACAGCTGTTGGAGAGAAGAAGCCCATGTCAATTCTGTCCTAACGCAGTTTATTTTACTCTGTTTCTTTCTCTTCTTTTTTCTGTTGTCTTTCAAATAGAACCTGGCATCCGGGCGAAACGCGCACTGACTGTCTATCCATTGTTAGCTGTTCCTGTTCTTTGCAATCATCTTTAAAATCTGCCTTTATGTCAAAGGCAGCAATTGTTCAAAGGATCTCGGAGAGCTGCTCTCATTGCATCCACCACGCGATCAAATGGTTCATTACCACGAAGATTACTTTTATATAAACAACAATATCATCACAAGGTCTTTTGTCCTAATCTGGATTCAGACGATAAAATGTCGGAGATTCTGAAGTTCGTGCGGTGCATTTTCTCTGCGTCCGGGAAATTCTTGACATTATTTCCTCCCCACATTTCTGAAGGAAGTTATCCACCACACCCTTTTCCGCCGTGTGTGTGTGTGTGTGTGTGCGCACGCGTGCGCCAGAATACCCCAGAAACGGATAAACATAATTTGGTAAAACCTGGTAGATCTATTCACTAGAGGTCTTCTTGACAATATAAACTTTCTGAAAAATCGATCAAGGGTTCCTTGCATTCAGTGAATGCTGTGAGGGCGTCTCAAGAATGAATGCACAAAATTCAATTAAACTTTGCTTGAAAACTTCAGATTTGTGGTCCCTTTCCCATATTGCTAAATTTACACGAGAATTCCAAATCAGTAACGTGACTGAGAAATGCTCTCACCCGACTGTTATTTTTAATATTGTTACTGTTTTTCTAAAGTTGAAAATATTCATATGTACCATAGATTAAAGACTACTGACTTGAATAACAAGCTTTCAAAGACAATATGTCCACGCGTGATAATAGAGAAAGCAGACAGAACAAAAACAGTAAATTATAAGTCACCAATCAGATATTTATTTATACATACATGAGTGAATCTTGGTAAAGAAAACGATGCTTTTTTTTTTTTAGCTTAAGGACATGACAGAAATTTGCGTACAAATTAATGGTCATTTTGCCTTATGCCATAAGCATGTGTGCACATTATTCAAAACAACAATTACGCTAATCATTCGAATATAAAAATAAAAATGAATATATAACCACTATTTTTTCATTTTACTGTGTGTAACTTCTAGCACACAATCTTGCTAGAGGCGGGACAATAATCTGCAGATAATCCATCCCTGGCCCAGCTGGCAGAATGAAGATATTTTTCTTCCATCAGCAACTTTACACGCGGGACTTTCCACCCGTAGACTATCATCCCGATCCTCTCTTTTATTACCGTCATTTTCAAAGGTATATCTTCAGCAATACATTAATGAATAAACGATACCCACCCCCTGTAAACTACAAAAGACTAAAATACTGACCAATACTCATTTGTATTCATCATTCATGGATCTCATCAAAGCAACCCAACATTCACTGGATGGCTATGAATATAAACAGTAACAATAATGTGCCATGTGCAAACTGGAATGACGTCATATTGATAATGACCTGTAACTGGATATTAATTTTTATTTTGAGTTTTTAACGAAAGGGAGAGAGGGAGGGACGGCCCAGCAACATTATTTAGCCCAGGTACGACGAGGCTGAATATTAAAAGAAAGAAAAAAGTGCGGTTCCACCCATAACCAAGAGATAGGCCCAATAAAATGTTTAAGCCATGGAAAACGGGAGTATTAAGAAAGTTTCAAGATGAAATACAACAAATACAAATAGCAAATAAACAAATTCAACACCAACAAATTCAGAATGCACAAGACAAATAATTTCAGTCGCAGACACAACCCAACTTTCCAGGTAGCGCCATTTCATTTCCAAAACGAGCACCCATTCACATGGGCTAAATCTAAAAGGCCTAGTCAAACGCGCAAAGCGAGAGCTATTACATTACAGAACATAAAGATAAAAATGAACACCAGTGAACCAAGTAAATTGCACGTCACTTTCGAGTAGTATTACAGCCACTATATAAATTCGCCAGAAGCCAGGGAGACCCATTTTGCAACATCACAACTGAGAGGGAACGGGAGTTACTGTAACAAGGGTCATGTTATGGTTATTGCAAGAGGAAAGGCGGCATCATGTGCGTTCCATTATGCTGATGACATCAGCCTCTCAGCGCCAATAAAGAAAAAAAAAAAAATTCTGAAGTCATTCCTAACTTGATGTTCCCAGGCGATAAAGTCCATTAGATTAGGGATGGGGTGTTGTGGGGGTGGAGGGAGTTTTCGCTGGTGGCATTTGGCAACTTTCTCTGGAATGCTGACGTCTGCTTGTGTATATATATATATATATATATATATATATATATCTATATATATCCAACACAAAGTTCCTAAACGAACTATTATTATTATATTATTATTATTATATTATTATTATTATTATTATTTTATTATTATTATTATTATTATTAAACATGTCCTGTTAAATAGGATGGCTGCATCATTCGAGTTGATCTGATACTGAACCTTATCCATTTTCCTTATCATTCTTTTTTCATCTACGCTAATAATGGATTAGCAATAACTGGCCAATGTTCTTACTTTGGTAAAGAGAAATACATCAGAAGCGCGTATACATCAGTTTTTATTCCCTATACAAAGGAAAAGGTAGTGAAACTCGTAGAATTTAACAACAGTTTTCCGACTGACGGATTATTATTATTTTTATTGAGCCAAGTTACGGAAAAGATCTAAACAAGAATACATGACACAGCCAAAGAAAAACACAAAATATTTATAAACTATATGAAAGCCAGACAGCGAAGCTAACTGATTCTAAGCAGTATGACGAAAAGATCATAAAGAAATCCAGTATTCATGTCATATAAGTCGACGAGAAGCCTGAGGTCTCCGGAGAGCAAACTCAGGGTCTCATAAAAAGAGATGCAAACACGAGACCTCAAAGAAGAGACTTTATGAGAATGAGCAGTCCGCTATTCATACTGCCAGCCAGGATTGTGAAGTTCATTATTTGCACACTGTTATCAGAATATTACTATGTTGAATCAGAATCAGTATGCCTCACTTCACTCTTAAGCGTTATTAACTAACTGACAGAGACAGAGAGAGAGAGAGTTTAAACTAGCCTATCATATATGTGTGTATGCGTGCACATACACACACATTAATATATATATATATATATATATATATATATATAAATATATATACATAATATATATATATACATATATATATATATAACTATATATATATATATATATATATATATATATATCAATTTAAAAACAGAATTTCGATAATCTTTTTAGTCACCTGGAAAACGAAGAATAAAAATGTGCTCTTATTAAATAAAAATAACAATTCTCTCAGAGAAATACTGTAATATTAGTGGTGGATTCAAAAGCAACTAATATTTAACTTCCTTTATCTCCGAAATTGTTTTGTAGTATTCACTTTCCTTCTTATAATAGTAATGATAATAGTGTCAGCATTTCCGTTTTCGCACTTTACTTTCAACCTAAATTCCATTCTGGCAAAAGTTTTCAAAGAGTTCATAACCCTGTAGACCGAACCCCTTTCTCTTATCTTTATATCTACAGCCTGTCCGACTCAATTTCTCGTTTCTTTATATCACACGTCTCAATGTTACAGATCTTAATATGTTTATCCACCAGCCACTGGTTTCCGCATCTCTCCGGAACTTCCCAATTCGTCGTAATGAATTCTCCCCACAGCTTTCTGGCCAGGGGTCTTAACGTTTGTTGTTAACGATAATAATAATAAAGAACAAAATTACTACTATTTTTCTTAAAACTGTACAGATCATAATCATAATTATTAGCATGCTATGAAGAAATCACGACTCTTTGTACTGGACTGTTCAGTGATCGTTCTCCCTCCTTCTGCTACCAAGCTTTGGAACTCTCTTCCAGCTTACGATATCCCATACTCTATTTATAGTCGGTCTATCGCACGTCCTTCCTATCATGCTTTCCTCGGCATGGCCTGGACAGGGACGTTTTACGGACAGGACCGGCGACTTCCGTTTACTGGGGGATTGTCCGTAATCCTTGCATGTATCATTTTATTTCTCTTACTCCACTCACACTCGTTATCTCCCTTTATCTTTGTTTCTTTCTCTGTTCTTTTTCTTCTGTCTCTCTGTCTCCTACCACATAATCTCGCTTTCTCTGTTTCCGTCTCTGTCTTTGACTGCACTTCCTTCCTTTTTCTGTTCCTCTGTCTTTGACTACTTTATCTAATCTATTTTACTTTTGTCTCTTTCTTCGTTTATCTTCCCCCCCCCCCCCCCTCTCTCTCTTCTCTCTCTCTCTCTCTCGAATGTACCAAAACTCTAAAAACAACATTTCTCCTCTTCTTCAGCAACTTGAGTTTCCCAACTTAGTTAAAACAAATAGAAAGTTTCCAATTCTGGGTTTACTTGAGGAAATCCAAAGTTAAATAAACAAGGAACATGACATTTGCTCTCATCGACTTTTACTAACTTTGGGTTCACTGATTTATTCCTTCTTCCCACGCCCTTATACCAGCAAGCACTTCCCACTGACTAAGAGAAGCCAATACGTTATATTTCATATACTTATAGACCCCTTCCACTCTGGTGCCTTTAACCCAGATCTAATCTTCAGCCATCCTCTCCCTTTATGCTATTATCAACTCTTCCCTTAATAAACCTGCGTGTCTCAACTGCCTTTATTGCACCATTTTGAACCCTTCTGCTAACACTAAAATTGCCT
This sequence comes from Macrobrachium nipponense, assembly GCF_015104395.2. Classification (NCBI taxonomy): domain Eukaryota; kingdom Metazoa; phylum Arthropoda; class Malacostraca; order Decapoda; family Palaemonidae; genus Macrobrachium; species Macrobrachium nipponense. The sequence goes on along the minus strand of NC_061101.1, from coordinate 23,334,596 downwards.
TCCATTTTCACTTGCTCTTCAACCAGGTAATAGTCATGCTACCCCTCATATTACAAAATGACATTGAACAGCTGGGTAATAATAAACACAAAACATTTTAAAAATAGATGACCAATGCCTTACCGAACAAGAAACTTGAACAGATGTCATTAGAAGTTGTTATGCCCACGTCATCTTTGCAAAAATAAAACCATTTCAATTTTATTTGAAGAGGTGGATTAGATGAAGAAAGTTGAGCTTTTAAGAGAGACATGATAGCTGTCTCTACCTTAGCCATAATCAAAGCGCTAAGCTAAAGATGAAAACCGTGGAATAGATTTTCAACAACATCAAAGTAGCTCATGTAGATGCACATCGACACCGTAATGTCCTTCCATAACACACTGACCTCGTAAATAGACTGAATACTTTCTCGTAATATACAGACACCTTCCTTATGGGTTAGGGTGAGGGAAGGGGAGTTTGCATTCCTACATAGTGTAGGGGCTTTTCTCGAATTACGTATAGATGCTTCATACACACCCCCTGAAAGGAGATTACATATTAACCATTGTCGGTTTGCTTGAACGTTTGTTATGTTAAGATATCTAAAAGATTCATGGATGGATTTCAATCAAATCTGGCGGAAGGGTAGACTAACAGGCCACTTCAGAGAGACTGAATCCTGCCGGGTGCTCACTGGTTACATGTACTAAAGTCTTGAACCTATCTGCGATAAGAACTTCTTATGAAGAACACGCTACTTTACCTGAATGTTCCTGACACACACACTTGTAATTGTTTCTGTAGAAGCTTCATAAGCAAGGTTTTTATACTTACTACTCAAATTATGTTGACATTAATATAATAATAATAATAATAATAATAATAATAATAATAATAATAATAATAATAATAATAATAATAAATCTTTCTGCCTGAAATCTATCCAAAAAATCTTTTAATAACCCAATATCGAAAGCACATCCATTATACGATTCTTTATGCGTTTTTTTTTATTCTCAAATACGCTCATTTTTCATATCAAACCTTAAAGAATATTGCAATGGGAAAAAAATAAGGAGATTGGCTATATTACAGATTTTTCACATCAATAATAACAAATTGCAATATCTGAGAAAGAGCTGCAACCATTGGGCCCAGCAAAAGATTTATTGGAAAGCGGTTATGACATTTTTGCGATACCTTGCTAGCTTACTGAATGGCATCGTTTTCCTTTATTCGGCAGGAAGTAAGAGGAAGCCATGGCAGGGGGGCAAGGAGGGGGAGAGGGGGAAGATGGCAAAAGAGCCGATTGGAATGAAAATTGCAAAGTAAAGGGGCACGAAAAATTATTCTTCTGTTCTAAGTCTGTTGTTCGACTTTTTCACCAGTTCGATTGTACCTGAGTTTAAATGCACCTTTTCACCTTCCTAGAATTGAATTAATAAGTAATTATTCATGCATCCATTGCGTTATTTCCGCAATAAATTGAAATACTCAACAGAAGGCAAGCCGTTTCATCAAGTATCGGTCATTTCCTTATTTAGTTGAAAGGGTTGTTTTGAATTGTAATGATGACATATCCTTGCTCTTCTTAATTTGATGGTGTACCGGATATCTGACCAATTACTAGCAAGTGGTTTTGTGGAATTGAGCCAGACCTTTTAGTTTTCTCGATACCGAGTTCTTAATCTTTTCTGACTGCGAGTAGTATTTTCCAGAGGCTTGTTAGCTTCGCCAACCAGTCTTTTAAATCATTATGTAGAAGGCTTGCTAGCATCGCAACATAGCCTTTTTAATTTTATTTTTCTTATCCAGGGGAATGAGGGAATGTCATAGTCAGGGTCCTGCCACTCGAGTGATCTTTAACCAGATTTTTTTCTGGGGATTCCGGGCATAAATAATAGTGACTATTTTAATGATAGATAACGATAGGCCGCTTTAAATCAATTTTAAATACTTCTTGTTAAATCAGGGCGGGATTATTACTTTTGGTGGTTCATTTCCAGAAGTATGTCCCAAAATTCATATTAGTATAAGAGAATATACTT
>NC_061101.1:23285063-23327563 GCF_015104395.2 Macrobrachium nipponense | reverse complement strand
AACTCTTCACCAAAAAGGCCTTTTAATCTTCAACAGGAGACGAGATGGAGGAGGTTGGGTGAAGGCAGGGTGGTAGGTAGGGTGTTTTAGGGGTCGGGTGAGGCGGGGGTTACGATAGCCAGTGTTAAAGACAGAGAGAAAGACAACTGTTTCATCTTTTATGCCAATAAAGTTGGTAATGTAGGTAAGAGAAAAGGCTACTGGAGGATATAGTATTACCCGCAAACGCCTCCCGCTCCCACCTCCCTTGAATATTGATTTGTAACTTCATGGAATTCATAGACTTTCAAATAACAATAACAGTCCTTATAATAAAAATTTATAATATTAATGTCTGTCACTAATGTGAAGTCTCTTAAAGGAATATCCCCGAATCCAACCCTTCTTCTCTCTCCTTCCGACGAAGACTTGAGCGAGCGCAGGAATCCTGCAGGAGTGAAAAAGAGCGAAAGAGACAAACGTCAGAGGAAGCAGCGTGAATGCAGAAAAGCCTATTTCGTGTTGCAAGGATGTAGATTGCAACACCAGCCGTTTCAATGCAGCAGGGAGAGGAGCGAGTGCAGAGGAGTGGAAACTGGGGAGATCTATCTACTCCCGATGCCTGGGAGCGAACAGAACAATAGGCTGTGAACAGTAGAGACGCCGAGGAAATGCATTCAAAAGCTGCACTGACATTTCTGCTTGAAAGATGAATTATGCCCAACTGAAGAAAGTAAAAAAGCATATACAATATTAGCTTGAAATACACGGTCAAGATGCACAGTATAATATCTAAATCATTACAAATATTTAGGTATGCGAGCTTTGGTAGGGTGCAGCAAAAAATTAAGTAAATAAAAAGAATTATGTAAGAGCAACAGTAAAAATTACAATTTTAGATGTATACACTACACAAGCGTAGAATTCAAATACCCATTATTATTGTTGTACGTAACGGAAGGGCCTCCGGCCCCAAAGGCTTACCACGGGCTACCACGGGCCCGGGCCCCGCCATAATATGCTGATTCCATCCTCGTAACCGTACCTGACGTCCCTACGGCTGGAACTTGTAAAATCGACAACTTCTTACATTAATGTCATATCCTACTCATACACACTAAAAATTTCGTCTGCTGCTATTTCTCATGACACTCCTATAGCTCTTCCTTTTGTTGCAAAATACTATTCCTTTGATGTCAAGGCATTTGCGAAGGCAATCTACATTCATTAAAGCAATAAACGCATTTTTCAAAATTATCATTTCTCTGGAGTGATCCGATTACAGATATTTAAAGATGTGAGGGGTTGGGGGTTTCATTCCAGTTTTAAAATATCTATTTGACTATTTCTTTATCTTTTTCCTAAATGTTTATTCATTTTACCCTTGTTCTCGTTCTCCAGCTCCCAACATTCTGTCAGTCATTCTCTCGTTCACTCTAACTCTTTATTTCTCACTCATTATCTATCTATCTACTACTCATTCTATCGCCCTCCCACACTTCTTTTCCCCCACAACCTTCTCCCTATCTATTACTCTTTTCCCTCAATATCTATTTTTTCTTCACTCAACTTCGTGTCCACTCTGTCTACTAACATTTTGTCTTTCCCAGAACCTGTCGTTTCTCTTAAACATTTCTTCCAGTATCATAAGTTCCTACATAACAACTTTATGTAACATCTCTCAGTTAATACACTGTCCTTGGGGAAAACATCTAATATCTCTCAGTTAATATAAGGCCGTTGACGATAACATCACCTCCTGATATGAGTAGTTGAATAATTTATTTTTCAGCATTCTCTACATCCGGTGATCTCTGCATTCTAAAGTACCACTTTATCCCTGCTACAGTGCCCAGAGGGAGCTTTGGGAAATATTTTCTGTAGCTGAAAATATCTGCTGTAGCTTGATAGATGTGGAAAACTATTTAGTATTTTTATGGGAATGTGCATGCTCGTATGTATAGCTATCAGACTGCACTGTTGTGAGAACTAGAGAACACCGCAAAATACAGATAAAATAAGAATAATCACACCAATACACACACACACACACACACACACACACACACACACACACACACACACACACACACACACATATATATATATATATATATATATATATATATAGATATATACTATATATATATATATACTATATATATAAAACCAAAGATATGTATAAATTACAATTCTTTCAATATAAGAAGATAAAAAGATTTAAAACAAGGAAGGATAAACAGCAATGAAGAGAGGAAAAGTTACAGATCAATGATAAATAAAGCGACATTTTCCACTCATGTTAACGCAGCCAACATCCTAATTAAAACATACATTTCTGACAACATCAATATGAAACTACAGAATTAATGGAGCATCAGATCGTTAAGACATCACACGAGATAAAAAGGAGTGAGAAATATAAAAACTGATGTTTATACTTGGACTTTACTGCATAAAAGAGAACCTCTGGAAGGGATATGTTACTAAACAGATTTTTTCTAAAAAGAGAACTCTGGAAGGGATATGTTTACTTAAACAGATTTTTTCTAACTTATTAAAAGAGAAATATAACATGAGCGCTGTTCCTTAAAAATTTCTTTATATTTTCGATACCTAACCGATAATGATACACGTGTTAAATAATCGAGGAAAAACGCCGTTTATATTGTTTTGCTACTAGGCTTTGGAATTTTCCCTTTCCTTCCGTTTTCTTAAATTTCATTACCTTTATTCCTTCACAAGGTAGATTCAGCAGTTCCCTTATAATTAACCGCCAGCTCTCTTATTTCATTGTCTTTTCCTTTTCGGCTTCGGGCTGAATAAGAGCACTTGAAGAAATAACGTATTGGCTATTCTCACGGCAGCCGTATCAGGAAACCCTACATAAGTGGCAGAAGTTATTGAAGAGCAAAGAGACCCATTGCAGAGTTAGGTTAGGTTAGGTTATTAGTCTAAAGTTGATAAGCTTTTTCAATAGCTCTACGGTATATTGGTAGTAATACGACTGAGATAAATTTAGATATTTCTTACGTAGTAGCGGCATCTTAGCCCAAGGCTACCCTAAAAACAGCTCTGCATAAAAATAGAACATGCCATTTATAGCTACTCTATGGCCGACGTAGTTCAATTTTGGTCATTAATCCGGGACATACAACTGCAGCTTCTGAGGAGAAGAAATGATTCGCTTCGGCCATTATCATACGAAGGCAATGGCCGGCTATATATTCAGATATTCATGGACGCCTGATTCATTTATGCTCGCTCGCATGATACGTATAGTGCTCGCTCTCCCCTCTCTTGACACGGCCGTCGGGGATCTGAGAATTCAAATGAATTCTGCTGACTGAAATGGACTTAATTCACTCGCGATCGCCGGAAATCATTAACAGCGGCCGATGATACAGAATGTCTTTTGTCTTTATGAGAGTTCTCATTTGTTAGGTTACGATTTGGAATAGTTTTCCTCTCATGCATACACATACTTTCTCTCTCTCTCTCTCTCTCTCTCTCCTCTCTCTCTCTCTCTCTCTCTCCTCTCTCTCTCTCATGCAAACGCACAATCGCCGTCAAACAATGAACTTTAAATCAACAACTTCCTCTTAAATTTTTATTAAGCAGGTTCTGTAATAAAACTGGTTCAGACACCAAACTCTGAACATAGTTTAGAGAACACGAAATTTCTGGGGAGACGCAAGCCATTGGGGACCTGGCCTATGTAATCACATCTTCCTGCCTCTATAGGCCAGAAAACTTCTTCAGAAACTATAGGAATCACGCTAGTACTTCAGTAACACCCAATCTGGACACTGACACAGCTCAGTATTTTTCTTTCTTTCGTTCTCTTATTTCAATTGTACATTAATAATAATTTACATTGGTTACAGACCGATATAAATTTATATTAATACTTCGGATATTAAGATTTAAATTTCATTAAATCTTCAGTCATTTGGAAAGGAAAAATATAATCTAAGTTACTACTTTGAAAGAGAAAACTCAGCTACATTACCATACAATGGAAATTTATTTGCAACAGAAATCTTACGGGAACATGGAGCAAGGTTCATGAACTTTAAACACGCTAGCATAATACTTGAAACCTCAAATTTAAAAATATCCAGACACTCACACTGCAAGATACTATTACATATATTTGCGTAAGACAAATCGCAGCCTTGGTAAACGGAGCATTTCGCAAAACATTGCGAAACTGTGGAACATGAGTAAGTCAGTCAAAATACATATAACGGGTCTCTTGCGGGCCGAGAGATGACCCCGGCCTCTGGAGCAGCGAACGAACCATTACGAATACCCGAAAAACTATTTAATTCAGCCCATAAAGAGAATGGAGACAAACTCCTGTACTAAAGTTCCACTGGGGAGTTGCTGACTAACAATTATAGGAAAAGGCTAACTGAGAGAGAGAGAGAGAGCAAGATGAAGAGAGAGAGAGAGAGGATTGCATAGAGAGAGCGAGAGAGAGAGAGGAGAAATGTGAGGGTGGGGGGGGGGGTGTTAATCAGGAAGGAACGAAATCCCATGAGTAAAATTCATTCGTAATTGGATTGATTAAAAACCATGTCCATCATAAAGAGAGGGTTTTGTGGAAGACGACCCTCGTGTTGAAAACAAGAATGTCTACTTGCATGAGAACGAAGCCTGAACAACGTTTAATGCAGTAATAAAGGCACTCATGCATAGGCACTAAAGTCGATGCAGAATGGTTTAAGTGCTACATCGCTGGTGGAACTTTTCGAGTAAAATCTGAGAAGCAAATCTGCATTATAAAATCTGTGAAGATGATTCCTAAAGGCAGTGTCCTTGGACCAACCTTAATTAGTATACATACATACAAGCACACGACAACACAATATATATATATATATATATATATATATTATATATATATATATTATATATATATATAAGATATATATATTTTGCTGTCCATAACATGCTGAAAACTCATAGATATTATTATATATATATTATAAAGAATATATATAATTATATATATATAGATATTATATATATATATAAATATATATATATATATATATAATATCTATGAGTTTTCAGCATGTTATGGACAGCAAAATAGGGAACATGTTCCTGAAGGGCCATGAAGAGAAATCAGAATGAAAGTAAATGAAAATAAAATAACTCGTACCAATAACACTAAAAATAAAGAAACCTATAAAAGCTTGATATTATAAAAATGAACATAGTTAACCACGGTGTACACAGGAATGACAATGCTGAACATTGGAGACCTAATTGATGAAGAGCTCAACACGACAGATAAGATGAAATGATGAAATAAAGTGAGAAAAGGAAACTGCCATCAAAGAGTTGGTGTTCATAGTAAATACTTGATCAGGGATACGTTAAAAATGCTTTTACATAATCGCTAGTTTAGATTGTTGTTTTAGACAACAAAAGGGGTTTACTAATCATTTACTTGGGAGGTTACAGGGTTCAATTAAGAAAGCAACGCAACTTATAATGGTTAAATTCCATCAGAATAGTCACGCCCATCCTTATCGAGATCAAAATCTGTTTAGTTATACATGATCATATAGAATTACAAATATAAAAAATACTATCAACAGAAAGCAATAAAATCACAGAGGAACACAGATAAATGAGATCTATGAAGCCACTATTATAAACTGCCCCAAGAACTAAAACTTGAGGCATTTAAGAAGAATCTGAACTGGCAAACCAATAAGGCTTGCGTGATAGATTAAACGAAGGTAAGAAGAACATCCTTCATATTAAAAAAAAAAGGACGTTGTTGAGGATGATTATAATAATGATGGTACTTTTCAGACTATAACAACTATAAAGATCAGCCTAATTGTATTTTCTATAAACGAAGAGGAACGGGAAATATTGCCTTAGGTTACAGTTCACCTTTCATGAATTTGGACTATATCAATTCTCCCCGGGAGGGAAGATAAAGATGGGGAGTTAAGGGGTTGGGGAAAGAAATGTAACTGGCACATCCGTTTCCAATAAAACACATTGTATTGATCTTGCCAAAGCTGCTAAAGGATTTGCTCCCATTTACCGATAGTATCAAGTTAACAAATACCTCTTTCACAACTTTGCGTTTTCTGTTTAAAATTATTGCTTTTCAACATTACTGTTATTAAAGTTCAGCTATGACCACCGTCACAATGATGAACTGCAAAGTATATTTTCTATCATAAGCTTTCATGACTTTTTAATGTTCATGGAAAAGTTTATCCAAATCCCTGTCTATTCTCCGACATAAGAAATGTTACATCTCTTACATTTGGTAATAATATATACCTCTGATTTTTTGTTTTTATCATTATCGGGGGCGTTATTCTTACATACTCACTTCTAAAGTAAGATGAAATGTAATATAAATTCGTCATTTTGTTATTCCTGTAACACAACTGTGAAAAGATAACTTTGCGGAAGTTTTCTATATATACTGCTATCCAACTAATTATTTCATTTCGCATCGAAAATGTTAGTTTTCTTTACTGCTTCAGTGTCTTGCATAAGGAATTTTAAGACCCATATATTTGTAGCCAAATATCCTAAAAGCTCCCAGAAATAAACCCATTACAATTCCTTTCTTAACTGCATTACTAAGAAAAGAAAAACAACGTATATTTTCCTTCATGTGTGTCCCCCACAAGGTAAACCTCACTTTCGAAAGCTACAGGTATTTGTCTTACAATCATCTAGGAACGAGAGTTCTGAGTATTCAGAGCTTCTAAAACTTCCTCCAGTTTCTCCCCAGAATCTATATCAAACAGTCACAACACATTTTCCACATATCTTTCCCATAGTATTCAGCAAAGTACACCGATATCGAGAAGGGAAGCCAAGAAGTTTTAAAATATTCAGTAGAAAAATTGGGGAGCGTACTGTGCTTGTACGTTTTGCTATCAAAACTGAACAAACAAGTTTGTAAGGTAGAGTTTAGTGGGAATTCAAACACTTTTCCTCGATTTTTCTCGATTTTTGGCCCCGATTAAATTGGAACAGCATTCTGATGGAACGTTGATAGAAGAGAAATAAAACAAAAATCATTACAGTAAAAGGATCTTTTTTTCTCTTTTAGGCAATCTTCAAAACTTCAAAACTTTGCTTAATCATTACGAGAAATGAATGAAAATTAAATTATTAGTGTTGATGAAAATTAAGAGAAAAGGCAGACGATAATGGTAAGTAAAGGCAATAATATACAACGAAAACAATTTCCCAAAGTATATGTAAAATATAAGGAAAGGAAAATGGTTATGAGAAATTTTTTCTGTTAAAAGCCATACGCCTACACGTAAAGATAGCTGGTACTTGATGGCGCGGTAAAGAAAGAAATAAAAAGCTACGAACGCAAAAGAGGAATAAAAAGAAAAACTTTATAAACAACACGGGTGACGCACATGGATACGGTGTTGATAAACACGAAACGAATGAGGAGGGAGGAAAGTCTAAGTAGATGAAAGCGTAACGATTATGCAGTGTTTACATTTGCAACGGCCCAACCATTGACGTACTAGCTACAAACAGCTTCCACACAATCCAGTGAAAGGATCTCGAGTTGACCTACGCTCTCTCTCTCTCTCTCTCTCTCTCTCTCTCTCTCTCTCTCTCTCTCTCTCTCTCTCTCTCTCTCAATTGTTGGATTGCAAAGGCCCGTGGCCTAACTAATTTCGTAACTTTTCTACGCGCTTTCAGTTCGAACTTTTGTGTCTTTTCGCCTTAAAGTAGTGATAGATATTACTTGTAATTTCTCGGTAACTGAAAGCTAAAATATATGATGGTTTGCCTGAAAGATGACCATTTAATCTTACTTTTTTTCATTAAAGTTCACATGAAATCAAATATATTCTTATTACCTACTTATAACATGGCCTAACTTGGTTGTGCCAAGACTGAGCGTTGTGTCAGTGTCATACTTCCCTTCCATGAGCCATCCAAGCAAACTTATTTCTTCGGTGACTGATCGCTTCTCAAATATAACGAAGTCAACCGTCCTGTCCTGAGAAATTGGCATTTGAACACAACAAACATGTCTCTGCCCGAAGACACCTACTTGTATTATAAATAGCATTTTGTCTGTTCAGAGAACGAGGTACATGAACGCAGCAATTCGTCAATGAGGGCCTGATTGAAGGCCGTTATCAGATGTAGTTCATAAATAGACACTTTACTGTTAACAGAAATGGGTATATGAACACAACCGTGTGTCAGCAAGTATTTCATCGAGGGTCATTATTAGCTGCTCTTCAGGCAGCCTGTCTACTGTTGGGAGAATGTCTGATTTAATTCTATTTTCAGTTGTCCTATAAATAACCTCCCTAAAATAGACTGCAATTTCAGCTCACAGGGGCTTTTACCGTGCGGGGAAACTATATTCTTATACATGAATTTTACTTTTTTTGAGTAACATTATGCATGTTTAAAATAGGAAAATAATGCTATATATATATATGTCTTCATGTGCAAGAAAATCATCGAATCACATATAATTATCTAAATATATTTTTCCTTTAACGAATTTTGAAAATCAGGAATTCTTTAATGAATCCAAAAGTTTATTTTTCTTTTAAATGGCAACTTACAAACTTCTACTAATTTTACCTGGGGTAAGGCTGTGAATTTCAATATGAATCTTCGTAAGTTTTAATCAGATTTTAATCAGCTTATCAAGACTGTACGAAAAAAGAACAAAATAGTTACTTAATAATTCGGCAGAACTTTTTAGGGTTTTCTTGAAAAATAACAATAATTTATTTTCATTTTACATTTGACAGACTAAAAAACTATTTTTTTATCAAGCGTCCGTGAAACTGTGTAACTAAAAACGCATAAAACCTGCTTTTATGTCAGACATAAATAAATAAATAAATGAAACTATTTTGTCATCATAATCATGACTTCTCCAATCATTCCTGAGAATTTGAACAGAAAGAAGGGACTGAACTGAATATAGAGTTTAGGCAAAAAGCCAAGCACTGAGACCAATGAGGTCATTCAGCGCTGAAACGAAAATTGACAACAAAAGGTTTGAAAGGTGTAACAGGAAGAGAACTACGCAGTTGCACTAAGAATTAATTCTTAGGAGAGGGTGTAAAGTAAGATGGAAGAAAGAGAATATGAAAGGAGGTACAATAAACGAAATGAAAGGGGTTGCAGCTAGGGGCTGAAGGCACGCTGCAAAGATCCTTCAGTAATGCCTACAGTGCACCCCTACAGGGCAGAAAGAACGGATAAAAAGTAAAAGGCAGAAATCACAAGAACTGAACGCCCAAAGGGACATTAGAAAGAGACTCCAACCTTTCCTAGCGCTGGAAATGGCACAAATGCAAACATGACCTCTGAAGATGAATCAGTAAAATCGACAGGTATCTTAATCAAAAGTAACCTAGAGTGCCATGTCCTACCTGATATGCATTCAATGTCAATGAAAGGCTGGCAGATTCATTCGTCGTCTCAGATTTTCCACCCATTCAGAAGGTGCCTTCACCATCAGTTGCATTCTTATGCCTCCAAGTCTATTCACTTATTTCTAGTCACGAGGCCAACCTTAGGATACAGGTATCATGAAAATCCAGAAATGAGCAATCAAAATGCAGAGCATCCATGTCGGAGGTAGCAACAATTTTACTGGTAAGTTCGTTTTAGTTATTTGCAATCAGAAATTGCTTGGGAAAGTCCTGGAATGAAAGCAGATCATAGAATTAATCTTCGTGGCCAGAGAGGATGGAATCGTTTACTATTGAACATTTACGTGAACCAAAGTTACTCTGACCAAAATTTAAAATAAGTGGATATGCTACCAACGAACCCTGTTAAATGGTTACACTACAAAAATAAACAACGTATTGTATCCATATAACGTCTGCTCAAAAAAATTCCTATCCGTGCTCTTAACCAATTTTCATATAATTTAATACTTTTGACCACATTCGGTAGATAACGTATTCTATACATGTAACATTTGCTGCACAAAGTTCATACAGATATCCCTGTGCCCTTAATCAGATTTTACACAATCTAATACTTTGACTACATTCTAGTATTCAAGTATGTATGTATATATATATATATATATATATATATATATATATATATATATATATATATATATATATATATATATATATATATATATATATATATATATATATATATATATATATATATATATATATATATATATATATACATATATATATAATCGTAAGAATATGTGAAAAAATTGGCATCAAAACCTTTTCCCTTTTAGCAAACGACATATTTGCCTCGTCAGTGACTACATGCGCTGTCACGCTAGATAAATAAATCTATCTTTGTGTGGCTGGTGACTTGGGAGGGGAGGGGGATGGGTTGGGTGGGGGTGGGGGGGGGGGGGGGGAGGATTTAAAGATACGTGTGGGTCCCAGACGACAATCTGGGCCTTGATTAAATTCATCGCCATCTTGGGGACTTTGGCTTTTTTAAACCATCTCGCATCTTGGAGCGAGACAGGCATAGACAGTATAGATTAAGGGAGACGAGAAGATTGACAGGGAGTGATGGAAATTGCCAAGATTTATAATAAACGAAGTTTTCGTGGGGGTGGGGGAGGCAGGGACTGGTTGAGGAACGGGGGAAGGGGTGGGTACGTCGACGTCAGATGGAAATGACGAAGCGGGTTAATGGAAATCATGGGGAAAAAAGGAAAGAAGACTGGTAAAACTCATATGGATGAATAAGGGAGTGTTAAATATCCTGTCTTTCTCTAATATTTTTTTCTTTAAGTCTTCCTTAAATGGTAAAGATCATGAAGAATAAGAACGGTTACACATATTTTTACTGATGTACCTACTATACAATGTATATATATATATATATATATATATATATATATATATATATATATATATATATATATATATATATATATATATATATCTATATATATATATATATATATATATATATATATATATAAATTTCTTTATTTATTTTCCATTAATTTTCCTCTTTATCACGGAGTCCCTATTTCTCTTCTTGATATCGGTCTCCCTTGTCTCCTTGTGTCGTTCTCTTCTCTCAGCCTTCTTTCGATTGCCCACAGAAGTCCATCCGCCCACACGGGGCCCGAGAGGCAGTCTCATGTCCAGAATAGTTGTCGAGAGGCCAGTGACTCGTAAAGACGATCAGCCTCTCTGTATTATCTCAGCTAAGGCATATTAGTCTTGAGCACTGTAAGTCTTGTTGAAGGCCACCCTTATTTCTACGACTAAGTTGTATTCACATTTTAAAAAGGGCTATCATGAAAGGACGAAACTGCCATCGCAGCGTCCCTGCCACACGAGAATCTAGGTTGATGGAAAATGTATCAAACCGACAGGAAACAATGTAAACGACTGCTAAATTCCTTTATAAAAACGAGTTTGTGGGTTAATTGGAATATACTAGATAGTTAAGGGAGCAATATTAAATTTATGGTCTCTTTTGAGGCGACTGCTTATAAATGTATCCTGTCGTAACGAAAAAATCTAACCATATCTATTTCTGCTTTTAATTTTGCGCAGACGCTGGTCTCAAAGGAAAAAACAGATTCTCCGTCCGGAGTTATCACTGTTGCCAGTAAACTCCTATAATGAAAGTCAAATACCTTAAATTGAAATAACCTAAATTCTGTCAATATATTTTGCTTGTTTGTTTTTGCATTAATTCTTTTCAGCAAATTAAAGTTGTTAAAGCGGCTGTAGGGTTGAGATTAGGCAGCGTCTAACCAGGGAATATTTCTTTCAATCATTATTCACGCTCGTCATGGAGATGTTTTGTCGACATAACTGGAATTCCAAGACCCCTTGGAGATATTCAAAGTTTTTCTTCATCTAATTTAAGCGGATTATGTCATTTGATCTTTCAAAGGACAGCTGCTCTCAAAACAGTTACGGATTCCAGTCGACTAAACATAGCAGAATTTTGGTGTCCGTATCTGACCGAACGCTTGCTCTGAATTACTCTTTTTGGTCCAAGAGATTTCCCTGCAAATCCTATATGTGATTTGTCAGACTCGAGACAGGGAATTTTATGCACACAAACGTCTTTGGGAATTGATCTTTGTTGAACATTAACTCCCGCTTTACCGTTTCTATGGGCATGGCTGAAAACAAAAGGATTGGCAAGTTCTAAGAATTGGAGGAACTTTTGAATGCTAACCGGTACGGGGTCATTGATTTTATGACTAACTTTAACCTGCATGATACGAGAGAAGATTTGAATGGATTTGATTTATTTGTAGATGAAAAAATTGACATGGAGTGATAGAAAGTGCCTAGATTTATAATAACACAGTTTTCTTGGGAGTGGGAGAGAGTGGGGGAGGCAGGTACTGTTTCTAATTAAGAAAAAAATTCAGGTCTAAATATTCTGGGGAGCAAATCCCAAGTGCTCGTAAAATAAACTGCAGGTTATCCTGTTCTGACTGAGATATCATGGTATCCGAAAATCTGAATACTGAAAAATGCAACGGTAGGTTTTCTAGAGACAGTAGATTTATAATCTATGTAATCACTCATGATTAAGACATCTTATTAAGGAATGGTCAGTTTACCCATAATCTTTCATACATTCAAAGAAAGTTAATTAAAATCGCTCCAACTAGGATCCCAGAGTGTTGAAGTAACATCTATGTATCTTATCCAAATAACCCCGGATTTTAGAAGAACTGAATGTCACCGTTTATAAGTATTCTATTTATGAAAGGGCAAGAGCTGTACTTAGAGGTCTGCTTATACTGCAGGCTAATATCTGTAAGGCGTACACAGTTCTACAACTATATATATGTTTATATAATATATATATATAATATATATATATATATATATATATATATATGTAAAAAATTCAACATGATGGTTGGGCTACTCCTCGGCAGTACAAATCAGAAGGCGTTGAAGAAGAGAGCATTAATCATGTGTCACCTTATTTGTAATTGCGACGTTTCGAGACCAATGTCTCATCATCCAGGCTCCTGTACAGTATGGGCTTAAAGTCTAACCATTTCCTCTCCATAAAACACATAAAAAGAGTTGTCAAAGATGGTCCTATACTGGATCCCATGCTTACACCATCAGTTTGCTTACATAAAAAACCGTACAGAAGCCTGGATGATGAGACGTTGGTTTCGAAAACGTCGCGATACGAATAAAATGACACATGAATTAATGCTCTCTTCTTCCAACGCCTTGTCTGATTTAATATAATATAATATATTATCTATATATATATAGTATATAGTATATATATATAGCCACCATATACATAGCAACTTGTATGAAAATATTATCTGCGGTCAGAGACTGACTTGTCATCGCAAATTTGTTACCCAATCTAAATGCACAAAAATGCTAGCAGTTCGAACAAGTGATTAATTTGTGTAATCTAGCTTAAATCGACTGTGGTTATCGATGTCGGAAATATGTTTTTGGTTGTAAATCATTTAAATTACTTTTTAAAAAATTCAGAGGTAATTACTCTATAATGGGGATAGATAGAAAATAGAAATATATATTGCACATTTTCGATATATACAAAGTAAATACTGAAAATGAGTGAGTGCTTTCTTATGAGGCTTTGTTTTGAATTTAGATCTTACGTTGAAAAGAGTAAAAGATGGAAAATAACATCGAACAATTGCAATGAATTCTATCGTAAAATTGGCATAAATTGGACAACATTCCGTTACACTATTTGAGTTGTTCACTATCTTGCATGTTTATTACATTTTCTGATTTTTTTCTTAACTGTATTTATAAAAAATGGATATTCATCCATGTGCTTAGATGTTTCATTATATTATGTGAACGCCTGCTTTATACATTGGTAATGTTTTATATATTTTACCCGAAAAAGTGTACACATCGACAATAATAATAATAATAATAATAATAATAATAATAATAATAATAATAATAATAATAATAATAATAATAATAATAAATGCGCCTTAGTCAACATACAAAAAAGGCAAAGTAACGAGAACTGAAGGGATAAAGCTACCAGATGGGAGCAACATCAAACACATAGATGAGACAGGATACAAATACCTGGGAATAATGGAAGGAGGGGATATAAAACACCAAGAGATGAAGGACACGATCAGGAAAGAATATATGCAGAGACTCAAGGCGATACTCAAGTCAAAACTCAATGCCGGAAATATGATAAAAGCCATAAACACATGGGCAGTACCAGTAATCAGATACAGCGCAGGAATAGTGGAATGGACGAAGGCAGAACTCCGCAGCACAGATCAGAAAACGAGGAAACATATGACAATACACAAAGCACTACACCCAAGAGCAAATACGGACAGACTATACATAACACGAAAGGAAGGGAGGAGAGGACTACTAAGTATAGAGGACTGCGTCAACATCGAGAAAAGAGCACTGGGGCAATATCTGAAAACCAGTGAAGACGAGTGGCTAAAGAGTGCATGGGAAGAAGGACTAATAAAAGTAGACGAAGACCCAGAAATATACAGAGACAGGAGAATGACAGACAGAACAGAGAACTGGCACAACAAACCAATGCACGGACAATACATGAGACAGACTAAAGAACTAGCCAGCGATGACATATGGCAATGGCTACAGAGGGGAGAGCTAAAGAAGGAAACTGAAGGAATGATAACAGCGGCACAAGATCAGCCCTAAGAACCAGATATGTTCAAAGAACGATAGACGGAAATAACATCTCTCCCATATGTAGGAAGTGCAATACGAAAAATGAAACCATAAACCACATAGCAAGCGAATGCCCGGCACTTGCACAGAACCAGTACAAAAAGAGGCATGATTCAGTGGCAAAAGCCCTCCACTGGAGCCTGTGCAAGAAACATCAGCTACCTTGCAGTAATAAGTGGTACGAGCACCAACCTGAGGGAGTGATAGAAAACGATCAGGCAAAGATCCTCTGGGACTATGGTATCAGAACGGATAGGGTGATACGTGCAAACAGACCAGACTGACGTTGATTGACAAAGTCAAGAAGAAAGTATTACTCATTGATGTCGCAATACCATGGGACACCAGAGTTGAAGAGAAAGAGAGGGAAAAAATGGATAAGTATCAAGATCTGAAAATAGAAATAAGAAGGATATGGGATATGCCAGTGGAAATCGTACCCATAATCATAGGAGCACTAGGCACGATCCCAAGATCCCTGAAAAGGAATCTAGAAAAACTAGAGGCTGAAGTAGCTCCAGGACTCATACAGAAAGAGTGTGATCCTAGAGACGGCACACATAGTAAGAAAAGTGATGGACTCCTAAGGAGGCAGGATGCAACCCGGAACCCCACACTATAAATACCACCCAGTCGAATTGGAGGACTGTGATAGAGAAAAAAAAAGAATAATAATAATAATGTGGGGGATATTAAAATCCACAATTTTTATACATATTTCCTTCAACGAATACTCATTATGAATTATTTTTGCATCAAAAAATCGCAACAACAATAATAATAAAATGTTCACAAGATGCTGATCATCCCTCACATAATATTCTCTAGCTACTCTCTCACTAAGAATATAACTTCTGAGGAGACGAGACTTCCACACTCAACTACTCCTATTTCCCGAGCCCCAATCACCCACTTCCATTTCCCCGGCTCCTGCCGTGACTGATCAGCATCATCTTTTCCCTACTACTGGAATCCCCAATCCCTAATCCAATCCCTTCCAGCTCATCATCCATTATCCATTCCTCTCCTCCTCTTTATATCTTCCCCTTTCATCACTGGACCCTTTCCTCAAATAACCTTTCTCTTCTTGATCAACAATTTTCTTCTTCTTCTCTCTCTCTCTCTCTCTCTCTCTCTCTCTCTCTCTCTCTCTCTCTCTCTCTTCTCTTTGGCTTTCCGCGTTTACGATTCTCTCTCTCTTAAGGCGTCGATCGACAGACCTCTGAATTTGCGACGCCCAGTGAAAGTAGAAATTCTTGTTTTTGGCTGATAGGGGCAAATGTGTTGAGCAGTATCCCTTTAACTTCGAAGTAGCTCTTTCACGCCGTGGCCACAGAGAGAGAGAGAGAGAGAGAGAGAGAGAGAGAGAGAGAGAGAGGAGAGAGAGAGAGAAAGTCCTTATTTCGACTTCGCAATGTTCAAATAAAATACCTTTAAAGTATCAGTTAAGAGAAAGGTACATTACCTTAAGGGACTGTTGCCTGGAAGCAAAAGAAAGGAAGCACTGTCAGAAATGAGAGAGAGAGAGAGAGAGAGAGAGAGAGAGAGAGAGAGAGAGAGAACTCCATGCCAACGAAGAAGCAGGAGGGACCGAAATCTAACTCAAAGTAATTATTCTTCGGTTGAAATAACCGCCCTAGACAGGTGTCCACTTTCGTTACCGGAAAGCGTACCAGACGAAGAAAGCTATTTCTAGGTACTGCGAACATCGTATCGCTGTTATAGTTGCTTCCTGCAGTCTGGTGTATTGCTTCATTCATCTCCATTAATGGGGTGGAGACAGAGACGATGTGGCTGCCCAAAACAGGAACGGCTCAGAAAGTGAGGACAAAAATTCGCCTCTTGAAGTATATAGTCTATTGCATTTCTGATGTCACTCTTGCAAGCAGTAATCTTCTGCTATATGCTCACATTATTCTTTCTCGCCGATTCCTTCTACTCTTCTTTTAGAAGTTAAGTATATCTTAGTTTTACCAGACCATTGAGCTGATTAACAGCTCTCCTAAGGCTGGACCTACAGCTTATTGTGGGGTCCGAACCACACTAGATCAAGAAATGAATTTCTATCACCAGAAATAAATGCCTCTGATTCCACGTTGGCCGAGCGGGGATTCGAACTTCGGACCCCCGGATTGGCAGCCGAGCGCGAAAACCACTCGTCCAGCGAGGAACTTTCCTCTTGAAGAATTATACATATCTTCTACATCCATTTTTTTTTTACACAGTGATCCACAAAGTGCCTAGATGTCTTGTCATTTATATTTTGAATTTGTCCTTTTAACCCCGCGCATATTTACATCGTCAGATATTTTTATTTCTAAAAGTCTTAACATCTAGATTACCGAAGGTCTTTTTGGTTTTCATTATTTCAAGGCATTGGAATTCAATCCTTCCTATTTTTTAATATACGAATCTTTACATTATAAGTGACCTTTAACACGTTTTTGCACTTATGAACACATACCACCATGGCTACGAAATTTTGTTATCACCTATAGCGCAATAAAGCGCCTCAGTGGCGTGGTTGGTATGGAGTTTGCTTCCCACCTCAGTGGTCGCGGGTTCGATTCTCGGCCATTACATTGAGGAGTGAGAGATGTGTATTTCTGGTGATAGAAGTTCACTCTCGACGTGGTTCGGAAGTCATGTAAAGCCGTTGGTCACGTTGCTGAATAACCACTGATTCCATGCAACGTAAAAACACCATACAAACAAACAAACCTATAGCAATAGATCATTAAAATATATCGCAAATGATTTTTCTTTATTGCACTACTCCATTATAGATGATAATTAACAAAAACAAAATGCTGGCAATCAAAACAGACAAAAATCGTGCAAATGAAAGAACTCCGGTGTCGAGTATCACTTCCAAAAGCAACTTCAAGATAACAAGGCGACCTGAAACATCTTTCACGCGCACACACAAAACATCTTTAAACAAGAGAATGAAAAGTTTGCACTCTCAACCAAGACATCAAAAAGGAGAGAAAAAAAACCTCGAGATACTTTTTGTCTTCATGAGTTGGAGATAAATTCCACTGCTCACTTCTCTCTTACTTTCGTCCTTATCGTTAGAGAGAGAGAGAGAGAGAGAGAGAGAGAGAGAGAGAGAGAGAGAGAGAGAGAAGGGGGCGGGGGCGGCGGTGTACCAGTCGCTGATGTTCTACACAAACACACACACACCATATATATATATATATATATATATATATATATATATATATATATATATATATACACACACAATCGTATGTGTATATATATATGTATATATACATATACATATATATTCACATAAACATACCTACACGCAATACATATATGAATTACATATATACATGCATATTTGTATATACATATGTACACTCGCAAATGTGGCGAGTGAAGATGGAAGTCCAATAGTGAATTCATCAAATACGTGTGTTGTGTGATATATTAAAGGGTTGAAGCTCAATATACGTTGCCTGCAATTCAACTTCCCAGTCGATATCACTTCCGTATGCTGAAGACGTCTTTCATGATTACATGGAAACGAGCTTGTAAAACTCTCTCTCTCTCTCTCTCTCTCCATCTTTCTCTCACTGGATATATATATGCAAACGCGTTTGCCCGAATATATGCAAACTCGGATTGCTTGTAGCATTGGGTTTTCGTCTTATTCAAGCTCTCGCAACTGTCAATACTTTGGTTGTTTAATATATATATATATATATATATATATATATATATATATATATATATATATATGTGTGTGTGTGTGTGTGTGTGTAAAGATAAGAAAAAGGGAACCCAATACTTTGGTTGTTTTCATTATTTTTATTTTAGACATACGAGTATAGTATATATGTATGTGTGTCTGTATGTATGGATACACAAATTACATATATCTATATATATATATATATATATATATATATATAATATTATATTATATATATAATTTTAAGAAGAGGAACCCAACGTGTCGCTTACGTCTTTACAAAACCTATAAATGATGACCACAACCTCACTGCAAAGAAAGACTGGCCAGATATACAGAGAAGAGGTTAGTCGTCGGCGCCTTCGTCAGGAAAGTCTCCTTCCATCACAATACCTACAAAGCTGCTTTTGCAGAACTGGGACGTGCGAGTCAAGCGTGTACGAACGATAACCACCCCCCGCCCCCTCACGAGAGAAATGACAATGAAGAAAATGGAGGATTTCCACATACAGACAAGCTAGAACACCAGAAGAAACGAAAACCCATCGCTATACTACATCACAAAGTCGACTACGGGAAGGCTACAGAGCAGAAGCCGATGTCTTCTGAAGAAGTATCACCTTATTAAAGGTGGGTACACACGTGAGAGCCGAACCTTGTATGTGTAACTGAGTTACGCATATACGGTTACAAGGTGTCAAAATGTTGAGGACGAACCGTAACCACGTTAAGCACGTAACTTCATTTCAATCCACTGCGATCATCAGTCTGTCTCTGTCCGGGTTGTTTTACCGACGATGGCCACCATGCAAGTAGCAGCTGCCGTATATTTATATACATTATTTAACGAAGATGAAACGAAATAAAAGAAGATGGTGGCAATCAAGGTTATATACTAGAAGGGTAGATTACAGTGGTCGGGAATTACTCGCTGACATGAGATTCCAAGAAGTTTCTGGCCACAGTAAAGTCTGTTCTTCGTAATAACTAATAAATTGAAGGACCTCTTCCTCACTCCAATCAGCCATGGTAGACATATACGTACTGATTGACCAAAACAAGGGACTCTACTATGGACGGCCTTGTTCATAGTCGGTGTTAACAAGTTCAGCAACCTCTGTTGTTACGCGTGTCATACAGTTCCCGTCCACACATGGCGTAACGTTCAAAGAGACCTCCCTTTGATGCGGGGCCCAAAAACCGACAATTGGCGGGACGGAGGGCGAACGGAGCCTCGAACCTCGCGGGTTCAGGGTTCGGGTTCGAGGAAACCGTCCACTTGCGTTTTTGTTACAAGAATCGGTTACAATACAAGGTTCGGTTTCGCACGTGTGTACCCACCTTAAATAGGAAGTACATATGTGTGCCCCAGTCGGGTAGCATCCTTTATGAGAAGGAAGAACACAGTAACCAGGGGACACAAGTAGTTAAAGACCCACGTCATTACAAGTATATTGTCAGGAAAAGGCATACGAGCCCTTTATGCACTGCCCTAGAGCAAGAGTCCGTTGGCACAAGGCCAGTTTAAACTCAATCAACAATAACTACAGCCTCCTGATATGAGCAACATTGATAACCTGATGACAATCTGAATGAGGCAACAACCGGGCAAAACACCTGCATTAATATATATGCTTAACAAACCACAGTCCCTAAAAGACCTAAGTAGGGATAATGAAATTATTCACAAAGGGGATAACTGTCAGCTGTTAGTGACATCGGTGAAATCATGAGTAGATGAGAACTGTTGATCATATATATCATAAACTTTATGACTTTTAATTAGGAGTAGCTTCAGAAAGGACTACCTTTCTGTGTTTCAGAAAGACATTTCGGAAGGGTTGCTGCCCCTCCTTCCGCCCCCCCCCTCCCCCACCTTGCCCACGACCCAATAATGTCGACTAATGCCTGATACCTAATTCAATCAACAGGGGAACAACTGATTTTTCAGGAACGAGTCAGTGAACATTCCCAACTACCGACCCCACACCTAGGTATATATATATATATATATATATATAATTATATATATATATATATATATATTATTATATATATATATATATAAAGTAACAGATAAACGAGGGAGGAACACAAGAAGTTCAAATAAAGATGGAGGATTGTGGAGACTGGAGGAGGGGGGAGGGTTGCAATCGTTTCCTGCCCAAAGGAAACTTCCTAAAAAAGGATATCAGCTGTAGAAAAAAAATCAGACTGAAATTGCGATCGTCAAGGCGAAATATGAAACAGCGGAAGACGAGACGAACAAAGGACACTGCGGCGACGTTTAAAATTAGTAACGGGAAATGAAGAGCGCATGACGGTTTATTGCAAAGAGAGCGGCCGTTGCGCAAACCCGCTCTCAGAGGAGGAGGAGGAGATGTCTTATATCCTTATAAAATATTAACTTCCAAGGACAAAAGTTCTGCCATGGAAAGGAGTAACGAAAATGTCATTTCAAAACCGCTGACAAAAAGAATGAGCTCTAATCAATAAGGCATAGAAGACGGAAAATATGCGTATTCATTAGCTCATATATATATTAGGACGTTTCCCAAAACAGATGTTGGGTATAGAGAAAACTCAATACCATAACAACATTCGCTGCCCTATTCATATATTAACTGTTCAGTCTTGAATGAACATCCCCATCTATTAACACTACCATAACATTAGCGTTTCATATACCTACAAAAAAGGCTCATTAACAGAGCATCATCCCTGCTACAGACACAGAAACGAACGCCCTCCCTGAATACTCAGTCTCTCCCTGTCCAATACATTATTCATGCGTGTATCTAACACATTATAAGTCTCTCTCTCTCTCTCTCTCTCTCTCTCTCTCTCTCTCTCTCTGTGTGTGTGTGTGTCGTTCTCAGCTTTCTGATTTATACTTTTTCCCCCAACTTATCACTGTCCGTTCTTTCCACATGACTCAACCGTCCTCTTACCACTGTTTAGCTTTTTACTAATTGTATATCTCACAACATTTCTCACTGTATCAATTCTCCTTCAGCCACATACAATTCACAAACAGTTCAACAACTTCAACTTTTTTTTTATTTACATTCAGCATCTACACTTAGCTTCCATTAACGATGATTTGGCTCATCAGCCTCTTCACACATTAAAACTTTGTCTTCTTGAACCTAACTGACACTGGCACTTATTGACAGTTGGGTGAATTTGTGGTTTTCTGGAGAGGTTGATAAATGCGAGGTCAGACTTCTCATTTTCCAGTAATTTCGCAACGGTAGTGAATTTTAAAGACTTCCTCTATTATGAGACTGTTTACCTCGCTTACCTCTGGGGCTCATAAAGAAGGTATTTTTTGTCTTCAAGAAACGCCCCTTTTCTCGGAACCTACCATATCAAGGATATCAAGTAACTTTTCTTTAAGTTTTTTATTTGCATTAATATAAAAGATAAGAAAATACCATAATGTAATCAATGTTTTTTTTCCAAAGATGAAGCTAATTTAATAATTTTTGATACAAAAATGGGAAAACATGATACAGGATCACGAGTTGAAAATGTAACGCATTTTAAAATCAACAGCAGTGCTAACATCGAAAAATCTCCATATCTAAAGTCCCATAACCATAAAGGCATTTTAAAGTTTAAAAAAAGTAACATTAGGACCTTACTAAATCTGTCAACTGAATTTTTGTAATCATAAGCATGTGCAGTCGTTGTATACTAACTATAGGTCATTTTAAAATTCAGAAAAGCAATGTTATCATCTACATAATCCCGTACGAGTATTACGTTCATGATTAATAATCAATGTTATCGTCTAAATAGCCCTATATGAAGTTAAATATTAATAAACAACAATATGTATCATAGCTGTAAATATATTTTCAATTATTGTAACCGAGAGTTTGGAAGAAGTGAAAACTAGATTAAAGTTGTCACACTCACCAATACTTCTTGTAATGTAGCAATTTAAATTTCTGCACATGGGGGAACCAGACCAGATACATACCTGAAAACATCAAATAAAAATAAAATTATTATCGCATTAATTTTATCCTTAAACCATATAAAAAACAGAATGAATATTTATGATTATAGACTCCCACACAGGAAACAGTAGTAACTAAATTTATCAGGAAAATATTAGAATAGCATTTTGCTAATGGCAGTAACATCAACAATTTTAGAAACCTGTGGTAAATAATTAAACAGTATAGATCCAAAACATATCTTAAGAAATAAGTTAGTTATGTCATCATGTGCCTAAGACCTCTTAGACGGCCAAGCGTGGAATTTAACCTTTGATCTAAACTATAAATTACAGGATTCTGCAGATACAAGGCCTTAGTAAAACCTAACAAAATAGGAATAATGACAAAACCACTGCACTTTTCAGCATCCAACAACACAGAACTAATGGCAAACCATTATAATTTTCAGATAAAAGAACTTATCATTACTTAACAACATAGAAATGATGACAAAACCATGGCACTTCGCAGATAAGAGCCCTTTACAGCACCTAAAGACACCAGGCTGCTAAACTAATCACTTGACTGTCCACATGAGAGTTTTCACAAGGTCATTCATTGCTCTCCCACGGGAAAACAGGGATGGTTGTATGATGCTTTTAGGACCATTTAATACACTAATTGTTCATTCTGACTCCTTAGTTCAACATTGCTGATACGATATAACAAAGACATGTTTTTACAGTTAAAACGAATAAGAAGAAGAATGCGCAAAGACCATACATAAGAATAGAATTACACACCCCGTGTAAACTAAAGGAAATACTAGAAGAAATATAGAATGTAATTCCTAAGAAGTACATTATTTTTTCTTTTTTTTTTATTACGAAAACCATACAAATAATTTTATCTGTCATTCTAATGAGGACCATTAGACTCTATGGCTATATAACTTAAATTACAGATGTTACTTAATTTCTTCTAGCAATCGGGTCCCCTACACAGTTAGAAATACAAATAAAAGCTGTCCATTAGAATTGTTAAGCAATAACCCTCTCTCTCTCTCTCTCTCTCTCTCTCTCTGTCAGTCGTCTATCTATTTATCTACAGAATTGTCAATTTACCTTTCACATACCCATTTATCATAGCACAACTAGACAGGCTCACAAATCACTGACAATTCTGGAAGGAAGTATTTTAAGGTTCACAAATCAAACTCAGAAATGACAGAAAACAATTTTTTATCTGTATGTGAACGAAGCAAATAACTTCTGCTGACATGAAAAAAAAAAACAACCCTAGAAATTTATGGTTTTTTGAGAGAAAGGAAAAACATTTCGTGCCATTTTCCAACTTGCCCACATTCACCTTCTCCCGTGAATGATGTTTATAACTTCTACCCACGCCACTTAGGGAACACAATTCCTCAATCTTTTCTCTGGATGTTTTCCGAAGATCAAAAGATGAAGGAATTCTCCGCGCCGTCTCTATTTGCCCCGTCAATAGATGTTAACTCGTTTTCCATTATTCTTATTTCCGTTAATGTGGGTAATAATCACATCCGTGTTTTGGCTGGAATAGGAGCCACCCAAACTTATCAGTCTTTCGACTATTTTTATGACATACTTCATTCTTCATCAACTCCCAGGCTTGCACATACAAACATACATAATGCATAACAAATAAATAAGTAAAAGAATAAATAAAAATATTGCCATTTATCGCTACAACATCCTGATTATTGTGTTCTTCCACGCACACACTCATAATGTACAGAGTACCATGATACTGCAAAATTATATATACTTTGCCGTCATTTTTGACGGCGCAGGCACGGTCCCCCCCCCCCCTCCCCCCATATTTCAATCATACTTCTTATCCATAAAGAGAGAGAGTGGCTTATTCCGGTCTAGTGGGATATGGTTACCCAGCACTGGCTGGGTCCAACTACAGTCAACTAACTATTAGGTCAACAAGGACTTGAACGGTAGTCCGAGAACCCGAGAAAAGAGTTTAAGTCGATTTCCCCCGATGGGATCGACCGCGGGAGTTTCATCCGTGAGGCGCAGCTGGTAAAGTAACATACACGTAAGTGTAAGTGCACATCTGCACCTTTCAGAAAAACAACCATGAATCATCACTAGCAAACATCCCCCCCCCCCCCCCGGGGGGGGGGGGGGGGCCCGCCCACCCCCCGGGGGGGGGGGGGGGGCAACATTCTCACATTCCCACTAAGGTCAATGCTTACACATCCACATTAAAGAGGAAGAATGTTTGTAAGTTCGGAATGACCCCGTCTCTCTCTCTCTCTCTCACTGATGAGCCGGATTTTCAAAAGACCGATTTCACGTAGCGGAGGATCTGTCAGTATTCGACGCTCTTCTGTTCCAACTGCCGCTTTAAGCATTGTAATCGATTTACACAGACGACTTTGCCTCATGACCTTGCCTGCCAAAGGGCTTCCACTGTTCCTCAAAATTTGGAATCTGAGAGTAAGAACGATAGAGCACTGATCATCAAGTAGGTTTGTAAAACTATCACCGTTTCCGTCCCTGGTCTGATTAGAGAGAGAGAGAGAGAGAGAGAGAGAGAGAGAGAGAGAGAGAGAGAGAGAGAGAGAGAGAGGGGGGGGGGATCATCCGGGAGTTTGAAGGAGATGGTAATAATAAATCGTTACTACTAGAAAATATCAGGTTATTTGAGTGAGAGAGAGAGAGAGAGAGAGAGAGAGAGAGAGAGAGAGAGAGAGAGAGAGAGAACCATGGGAGTTTGAAGTAGATGGATATAAGAAATAATTACAAACTGAAAATAACGGGATAATAATAATAATAATATGTTTTATTTCAGCTCGGGGCTATATACATTGAGTGTACAAGATACAGACAGTAACATACACAATCTAGATACATGAGATATGATAAAATAGAAAAAGAAAATGAATAATC
The DNA here is from genome assembly GCF_015104395.2 of Macrobrachium nipponense. Classification (NCBI taxonomy): domain Eukaryota; kingdom Metazoa; phylum Arthropoda; class Malacostraca; order Decapoda; family Palaemonidae; genus Macrobrachium; species Macrobrachium nipponense. The sequence continues at coordinate 23,302,245 of NC_061101.1, read as the reverse complement.
GGCACTTATCCATAATATAGCTGAGGTAGCATAAAAGCTAGTAATCATCATACTGGTAATAACAGTAATAATATTGGTGAGAAAAAAAAATATGCATTGCGAGTAATAAGAGTTGGTGCACATATTATATAACTCAAATTTCAACTAGAGACCTTAGGTGGTTACAGTAGTCAGGTCCAGAGGGCTTAATACATAAATTAAATGTAAATAAAACTTTAACTTGATAGGAATCACAGTAATAATGAAAAATTAAAAATATCAGACAATAAATGTAATAATGACAAAAACTGCAGATGACATCTTGCCAATACAGAGATTAAGTTCCTTTAGGGGACAAAGGCCTCATTTTCCCATCTTTCCCACAATTTAGATCTTCTTCTTGCTTCACTCCTTAGGATGCTTTGTATGAGCGAGTTGCTGCTGTTTCTCACTCGGGTTACCAGACTGGACATTGTTCGCCTAACAATGATTTTTAAATTGTCCAGGTGGTTTTCAATGAACATCTGTGTGGCGGAGTGGTAGCGGGGAGTGTTTGTGAGGCGTCTCAGAATGTCTTTGTGCACAACAGTGATGCGTCGCATGGTCCTCTCGGGTATAGTTCGTCCAGAGGGAACACCCATAGATACTGTAGCAGTACGAGCGGAATAGCAGCAGTTTCACGTCTTGGTGACAGAAGGCAAACCTCCTTGCAATCATGTTGCCAGCTGCACATAGTTTACGACGCCTCTGTTCAATGTCTGCCGTATCTTTTAGGTCGTCGGTGATAATGTGACCCAAATACGGAAATTCGTGCACAAATTCCAGCCGATGGTTTCCGAGGAAAATTTGAGGTTCTGCAATATGCTTAAGCGATCTCGGGAGCAGCGACATGCACTGGGTCTTGGTTTCGTTGTAGATTATATCAAACCTTCCTCTGCATATTGGCGGCAGGTGTCGATGAGTCGTTGGAGACCTTGCACTGATGGGGAAATCAGAACCATATCGTCGGCGTAACAGAGGTTGTTTATAGTTGTTTCATTGACGGTGCATCCGATTGGGAGCGAGTTCAGTTTGACATTCAAGTCATCTGTGGTACGTATTAAACAGGTAAGGAGAGAGAATGCCCCCTTGCCGGAGCCCGTTTAGGGAGCCGAAGGTGTAAGATAACACGTTACCCCATTTGACACAGAATTGCTGTGTGGAGAATCAGCAATGTAAAATGCCAATTAGGTACAGGGGTGTGCCCCTTTTATGCAGCTTCAGGAAGAGCTTCAGGTAGTTTACTCTGTCAAATGCTTTTCTCACATCTACAAAACAAAGGAAAATAGGAGAGGTTGATGATAGGTAGTAATTAAGCAATTCTTTCAGTATGTAGATGCAGGTGTCGGTTGAGTGGTTTGCTTTAAACCCGAACTGGTTGTCAGTGGTGTGTAGAAAGGGGAGAAGTCTAACTAGAAGAACAGACTCAAGTATCTTCGATGCGATCGTTGTGATTGCAATCGGCCGGTAGTTGCCAGGGTCAGCTGCATCCTTTAGCTTGTTTTGATTAATGGTATCAAGTGAACTAAGAGTAGGGAGTCTGGAAGAAACCAGTGAATTATGCACGCATTGAATAGGGCAGCTAGCAAAATGTAAATTATCGGATGGCAGAGTTTGAAGGCCATCTGCAGGAAGACCATCACAGCCGGGCGATTTATTATTAGGTAGGCTGTTTATGGCATCGCTGATGTTACCTGGCGTAATACGGTCTGCAAAATGAAATTGAATGTTGTCAGTAAGGAGGTTATCTACATCCCTTCGGGAATCTTGATCATTTATGCAATTCAGGATATTGTTGAAGTGATCGCCCCACATACTTGCAATAGCTTCGTCTCCGACTGCTTCCCCTACTCTCTGTGATAGCTTTTTAGTTTTGGGATTTAAAGACTGGATATCTTTCCAAAGACGAGGATAATCACCAGATTCTAAGTTTCTAGACATTGCATCGGCTCTTAGTTGTTTTTCATTTAACCTGCAGTGCTCAAGAGCAAGTTTGAACTGCACTCTCGCCTGTCTCATTAGCAATGCAGTGTGCCCTTCCTGGGGTCTACCATTTTGCCTCCACAGTAAAAACATTTCTCGTGAGTATGTATACAGATCTTTAACCAAGTCATTCCATCCAGGTATATTACGAGAATTAACTTGACGAAATCTGTAGGCAGTCCTGCCCGAAGCAAGCAAAGCGGAGATTATGTTCGAATAGAATTCATTCAGATCCCTCTTGTGGTGGTCATTTCTACAATTTGTGTTAGTACAAAGTAAGGCGTCTGCCGGTTGAACTATTGACCGTAACCTGGTTTCCGTGGTCGCCCTAAAGTCTCTGGTTTTCTGTTGGTTTTTAAAATCCCAGTTTACCGCTGGTGGTCGATCAGTTAGGGGGTTCACGGTAGGGGAGGGTTGGGATGGGGTACTGAATGACACCTGTAATGGGATGTGATCGTAGCCCGTTGCAAGATCATAGCGAATATTGCAGGTCATAATAGAATCATGAAGTTGTGGAGATGTGATGCAGTGGTCCAGCCAGGAAGTTGTAATAGCGTCCGCTCTATTATGTACATATGAATAAGAGGAGGGAGGGAGGAGCATTACATCGCTAATTTGGAGAGCATGATTTGACAGAAGCGAGTAAGTTCATTATAAAATTGTTTTGTGGGGTGAGAATTAAGGTCCCCGATTATACAAATATGATCAGCAGGAGAATCATGAATAATACTGTGTAATTCCCTAGGAATCATGCAGTAATGATCAAAATTATTGTTATTTTCCCATGGCATATAAACATTAATAATTAGGATAATCGAGTTCCCTACTGTCACTTGAAGCCCCAGCAATCTGTCACTCCTGTACGTCATCACCTTTATCGTATTGTCTAACGAGAGAGAGAGAGAGCCCTAGGAGTTTGAAGTTGAAGGTAATAAGAAACAAATACATAATTTTAAAAGAATATCAGGTTATCTCCATTGAATTATATATCCACCAATCAGTTATATCAGTCTGTTCTTCATACAATCAATATCCTGTCACAGAAGGCACTGTCGAAGGCCTGGTAGCTCAGGAGCTGCAAGTTGGGAAAAGTGCCAAGAATCCACGTCCTGCACTCCTACACATCCCATAGGATATAAAGCTGTATATTCCATTCGGGGACTCATCAATATATTTTGTGTAGAAAGTAACCACCTCCGTCGTTCACGGTATTTCGGGTGCTTGGCGTTGAGAAAAAAAAATTATATATATATATATATATATAATATATATATATCTATATATATATCAATACACACGTATATATATAATATATATATATATATATATATAATATAATATATTAATAATATACGTTATAATATATTAATTATATTATAATATATATATTATTATAATATTATATAATATATAATATATATAATATATATTATTTTTTAAAGATATACGTATATATATATATATATATATAGATATATATATATATATAGTATATCTATATAATAATATATATATATATATATATATTATTTTTTTAAAGAGAGGTTAACATAGAGAATCCTTAATTTTTTCATATAACGCGCCAGTCATATACATCTTGCATGCTCTCTTGCTGTTCACGGAAATGCAGACCCTTCCTTTCCCATTTTGTTTTTCCACACAAATCTATCCAGCCCTTCGTAGGTTTCCCTCCCCATTCTTAAAATCTTCAACCATCCGCATCCACACTTCACTTCCACAGAGGAGAACTGGCTCAACAATTCCTTCAACATTTCCATCTTAGCTTCCAAACTCTCCCTAATCTTTTGCCCAGACTATGCTTCTTTTATGATTCACCTATTCTGCGAAAACACTTCAATTATCCAATTATCATCCGTTATACTTCTTCCATACCTCCACCACCCACATCACCATTCTTGGCTCCACATCTTTGGTTTCCATTTACTCTCACAGACTTACTCTTCTACTCTCAGGTTTTTCCTTTCATAAACTCTTAAAATTATTTTACTGGTTTCACGGACAGAACAGCAACAAAACAAAAACTGTGTAAAAGTAAATAACCCAAACGAAATAGAATTCACTTCTAGACGGTAAAGTTGACCAAATCAGAAACGACCAGCTGCTGCTAATACCATATATCTCGAACCATTTTAAGCGGACGACTCCAAGACCCATTCCTCTCTCTCTCTCTCTCTCTCTCTCTCTCTCGTCATCTCTTCTCTCTCTCTCTCTCTCTCTCTCTCTCTCCTTCCTATGGCACAGCTGTGAACTGGAGGGAGAGAATCAGTTTCCCAGGGCGGCTGTAAATTGACAGGAAAAGACGGTATATAATGAAAATAATGAATGGTGTCGCTTCCCATAAGTATGTCGAAGCTTTGGGTAAAGCAGAGTATCATCCATCTCTCTCTCTCTCTCTCTCTCTCTCTCTCTCTCTCTCTCTCTCTCTCTCTCTCGTAAATCTGAGCAATATCTTGCTGTATGGTGGAGGATATGTTCCCAAAATGTGCCCACGCAGGAGAAAGTGGGAGTGATTCTCTCATATTCACATGATTTGTGGTAGTTCCTTAATGACTACGCGATAGGACGAAGAGGGGAAATTCATTCTCTCTCTCTCTCTCTCTCTCTCTCTCTCTCTCTCTCCCTCCTTGTTTACCTTCATGGTAATTGTAATAAATATACTCCTTCAGAGAGAGAGAGAGAGAGAGAGAGAGCTGTCGCGTACTCCAACGAGGATGACGGCCTGTGAAGGAATTAGCTCTGCGCTTCATTATCGTTCCCAACCGATGTCTTTCACGGCATTTTTACTATTTTTTTTAGTATACTTTGTAATCTCAATTTTTGCATTCCTAATTTTCTTCTTCGTTTTCCTTTGATTCTTTAATTATCTATTCTTTTTCTTATGGGCACCATTTCAAGAAAACTCCTCTTCAAAGTTAAAATACTTTTTTTTTATTTATTCTTAGGAAGAAGAAGACGAAGGAAAGAAGAAGAATAAGAAGAAGAAGAAGAAGAAGAAGAAGAAGAAGAAGAAGAAGAAGAAGAAGAATTGATCTCATCAAATACTGAAAACCTCTACTTTGGATCTGCAAAGAGAAACAACAAGCGAAAATAAAACCCTAAAAATGTTTCCTTCTTATTGGAATAATATTGAGAAGTTTTAATTGAGACCTTTAGGTAAAATCAATCAGACTTACGTGGGTGGGGAGAGAGGAGAGAGAGAGAGAGAGAGAGAGAGAGAGAGAGAGAGAGAGAATCAAGCCCTCAGCCAAAAAAACTTTTCTTCAAAAAACATCGAGCATCATGGAAAAAAGAAAATGAATAAAAACATGGAAAAAATTCAATGGATAAGAGAGATAGAGAGAGAGAGAGAGTAATCAGCCTTCAGCCAAAAAAATTTTTCTTCAAAAACCTCGAGCATCATGGACAAATAGAAAATGAATAAAAACATGGAAAAAATTCAATGGATGTTTAAGCGAGAGAGAGAGAGAGAGAGAGAGAGAGAGAATCAAGCCTTAAACCGAAAACAACTTTTCTTCATAAAAATGGATCATCACGTAAACCGAATTGTATTAAAACATGGGAAAACTTTTTATGGATAACTGAGTATGAGAGAGATTTCAAGCTAAAAACAAATCTTCATAAAACAAGGAACATCACATACATGTGAGCAAAATTTCATGGATGCCAAAGTGTGTGTGTGTGTCTGTGTGTCTCTGAGAGAGAGAGAGAGAGAGAGAGAGAGAGAGAGAGAGAGAGAGAGAGAGAGAAACTTAAAAGACTAAATCGATAAGATGTATAATATAAGCGGCTTTAAAACCACTATTCATCCTCTTACGGACCCACGAGAGCACTACTCCCCTATACACCATCCTTCATCCCCTACGTATCCCTCCCACGGAGTACCCCATCCACTACCTTCCCCACCATGGGCTTCTCCTCCTCCCCCGACGACAACCCCCTTTCCCCAAGCCCATAGGTGAAAGTTACCTGGTCCATTGTTTCTTATTTCTTTTGGACAATCTCCAGATAGGCATCTTCCTTTTGTTTCTCTGCATCAGTCAGTGGGGGAAAGTATTGACGACACCCGCCTGCTGTAAAAATACCTGTCGTCACACAAAGATGCCTCTGTTCGACGTTGGTCTGTGACCGACCGACCGACACACACATATAGAGAGAGAGAGAGTGAGAGACAGAGAGAGTGAAGTGGCGGAACGTTAAGGAGGGAGCGGCTGTAGATGTACCTTGGGTGCGTGTTTAAGGATACTTCGCACTGACGTCGAAAAGAAAATTATTGTTTTGAGAGAGAGAGAGAGAGAGAGAGAGAGAGAGAGAGACTGTATATGTATCAGAGGAGCGTGTGTAGGGATCGTTAGAAAATAGGTAGGTTATCGACGAGAGAGAGAGAGAGAGAGGAGAGAGAGAGAGAGAGTGTATATGTATCAGAGGAGCGAGTGTAGGGATCGTTAGAAAATAGGTAGGTTATCGACGAGAGAGAGAGAGAGAGAGAGAGAGAGAGAGAGAGAGAGAGAGAGAAACATGAACTGAACAATGATAGCCTTAATTTCAGTGTATTATCGACTGAAATCGATGAAGTACATTTAAGGTCTGTTACAAACTCTTTAATACTGGCTGCTAATGATCTATCTTTTAGTGAAATTTATGTTTAATGCTTATTATTTCCGTTGGACATGCTATTGTCTCACGGACCTCTAAGGATCGGTGCATATCACAGTATCGCGGGTCATATACGAGGAAGGGCTCTCATCTCTTATCCGGGCCAGGGATGATGTTTCATTTTCTTTTCCATGATTCAGTCGGGCGAGGAATAGGGAATGTTGACACCGTCCGTCGACCTCTCCATCACGAAGACGTACCCAAATTCCTAGAATGGCAGGATTCAACGAGAGAGAGAGAGAGAGAAAGAGATAATAGATTTCCTCGAAGGATCATAAATGATGAATAATTACCTCGTTATTTAGTTGGCATGGCTCTTGCTCCCTTTGACGCGGAACAAACTTTGGGTTCATCTTGAGTTTACCCTACCAATTCACCATCAAAGAATACGAAAGCTTCTTAGAAATCGGAGAGTGCCAAAATTTTGTAAGTTATGGGAAGGCTCTCTATCCAGTCTCTACCCATAGAGTTGAATAATAGCTTCAATACATCACGTTCTCTATGCCCATCATTTTAGCCTTGGGAATGCCAAAAATGACACAGATCACGAGTATTTTATACTGGCCTTCGAAAGTGTTGGCTATTGTAGTTCTTTGTCTCTGGCTTTTACCTTGTAAATAATTCCCCCCGCCCCCCCCCCCCCCCCCCCTTTTTTTTTTATAAGAGCAGAGGTAAAAAGGACGACCAACTTGAGTTAGATTCTATCCCAAGAGCAAGGAAAACAGGGAATAGGGAATCGGGAAGGGTAGGGGTTAAACCACGAAAGCTGGACGAGAATGTCAAAGTTGCAAATATGGTTGAATCTTGGCACTACGTTTATCCTCATCCTGCTCTAAGAAAAACCGGATATATATCAATAACAGAGCCGTAGCACAACATCGGGTGCAGGAATAACTTTATTACCGTTCAAAGGATGGGCAGGAAGGCCGATCAGATCATTGACCCTCATCTTGCTAATGAAAATCCTTCCTGAACTCTCATTTCTGAGGTGGCTTAGAGTCGATGACGTAAGTTGCTGTTACGTCAGATAATTTCAATTTGTCAATAGATCACAAGAAGTATCCGAATTATCACAATGACAAACAACCAAGTGGACGTTTCATGAATAGCTTCCTTTACACGTTCTAAAAATTATTCAGAGAAGAGAGAGAGAGAGAGAGAGAGAGAGAGAGAGAGAGAGAGAGAGAGAGAGAGAGATTTTCCTCATCACAGTCAACGTCACAGGGCTTCTAAAATAACTTGGTAACCTAATATCCTGTGAATAGCTTTACCCGTTAATTACCTCTAGTAATTATCCCCGCGACCGATAATTCCAGATCAGGTCTTGTCTGAATGATTAAAATCTGTCAATTTTAAAACAATAATCTGAGTCCACTCAATTCACAGAAATCGAATTTCATTACGTAACTGGCGTCACGGTATAAGGATATCTGGAAATACGTCATAATTGTAATTAGATAAAACCTCCCGAAACAAATGCGGTTACAGAAATTCACTTTTCATAGACCTACGAATGACGGTGTCTCAATATCCAAACTCGGCGAGTAACAGATGAATCTTATGAAGGATAACCGAGAGAATGACTCACTGTTCATTCACGTAACCAATGAAAACATATCAAAATGAAACGTAATAACAAAATCAATTAGATTAGCTATCCATTAACGCAAACTGAGCAATCCCGATGTAAACGTTATACTAACACACAAACGGCGTCATTTTTAACCAGGAATCTTTTTTCCCGAACGAAAATACGGCCATTTATATCTGAAGATTTATGGCTCCGGCTCCAACGAAAATATGTGGAAACTGCACTAAAGTGCTTAATCTTTCCATCCCATAAAACAAGCAGGATGAGATTATGATCCTGTATCAGATTTCAATCCGTTATCAGATTCCACGAGGACGAGGTATCGCAAAAACACCTGTTCAATACCACTAACCTGTATAGGTTTATAAATGAACACACACACACACACACACACACACATATATATATGTATATATATATATATATATATATATATAAATATATATATATATATATATATATATATATATATATATATATTTTATCCTTGTACTCTACCTCAACTAAAACCTTTCCCCTTTACCGAAATACTAGCTTTCACTCGTCCTTCCTCATTTATTCCAAATTCCCATGAACCATTTCCTTCTCCCATTCCTCACTTCCCTCCTTCGTTTATGCCCTACATATCTGCCTGACAGCAAATAGTTTCCCCGATAGGAATCTGGGCCTTCAAATGTTTCCCTTAATGAATATTTCAAAATCCTCTGAAAAAAAAAAAAAAAAATCTCAAAAGACGTGATGCCCCAATGTCCGGCGCTTCACTGAGGCAAAAATGTGCTGCGTCGCTTGAATAAAATATTACATTGGAATTGAGCAGCGGCGAAAAATGTTGGGGGAAAATTGAAGTGGAAGATTACGAAAAGTGGAGATATATTGCCTTATGGTTATTGCTGAAGTTTCTTACTTGAATTATTAAATTTTTGATAAGAGCAAGACTATTAGGAACCAATATACCGATCACCCATGACTTGCAATTAGCGTATTACAAAATTGGCTAGAAAGTCGAAAAGTTAAGAGGTCACTGCGTTAATTGCTTACGCACTGGAACCTATTTTGCTTTAGTTCGAACCCTGCCATGGAATGTAAAACTTTCTTTGTATATCTTTCGATAGCACATAAGTTTTTAGTGAATATATACATAAAAAATACAAATATTATATATATATATATATATATATATATATATAGTATATAGTATATGCATACAAATTTATATACCACGTTATAACATATAGTATGCATGTACGAGTGTCTATATAAAATGATGAATGTATGTATGTATGAATTCTCTTTATCACTGAATAACCAGTCACGGGCTTATTCATCAACCATTCACATCTCGAATACAGAAACGCGCATCAATCATCCCCATAACCTGCTATGAAATCCTCTGACTACGTGCAATCCTTCCCATTGTACTCCAGAGTGACCCACATACCACGAATATTGCCCTAAATAGCAGTCGATCTGTCCTTTCCATGAGAATAACACGTTTTTAAAGGAAGGGAAATTTCGAAAGGATAAGGTTAGTACGTGGCAGTTAAAAATGTGTGAATGGAAAAGGGGAGGCAATGAGGAAATTGCAAAGTCTGTAGAAGGAGAGAGAGAGAGAGAGAGAGAGAGAGAGAGACCTTATGGTAAAAACAACTTTTCTTCATAAAAGTGGAACATTAAGGAAAATTAATTTAATAAAAAACAATGGATAATATTTTAATGATAAGAGAGAGAGGAGAGAGAGAGAGAGAGAGAGAGAGAGAGAGAGAGAGAGAGAGAGAGGTCACTGAACGGACTTGATCTTTCCATGAAGATAGTCAGATAATTTTGAAAACAAAACGAATATAAATTGGAACAATGCCATGAGTTGCCGAGGGTGATGAAAAGATTTATTATTTCAAAAGATACTTCACTCATACTGCTGCCTTTTTTAGTTATTGCTAAATGTTCAAGAAATCACAATATAAGCAAATGAACTATGAAAACAGCGAGAAAGGGAATAAAAGGAAAATCAGTAAATAGCTAAAAGTTATTTGGAATTGAAAAAGCACGAATGAATTATTAATGTGACTAGTTAACGTCTTGCTCGATTAATATTTTTAGTTTTATTTTAAAGGCGCCGGTATCCTGACAAATCAATGAAGAAACCTTACAATTGATGAAGATTATTACGGCTTACAAAAATTAGATTGTATTAATCGGTTTGTTGCTCGCCGGTCAATTAAATAACATAAGATAATTATTTTCTCAATTCTATGCTGTTAAATTACTCAGTTCTATCAGGTCACCAATTATAGAAGTGACATAAGCTTGCACATGTAATTTTCTATTCAAAATTATCACACTGAAGGGGAAATATTAATATCACTGAACTGCGTGTAAATTTATGTATTATCAACTACTGTTGAAAGGTCGATAAAGAGACAGATAAACAGAATTATTCGGTGCAGTATTGATCAATGTTTATGCCATAATAAGAGTTTATGTTGTTAATAACAATATTATCAATCTCAGTTATCTCGCTACATAAAGAGTACTTAAGTGTCCCGGAGATTGGAATAGATTGTAGAATTTAGGCTAAAGGCCAAACGCTGGGACCTATTAGGTCACGCAGCGCCAAAAGGGAAATTGAGAGTAGAAAAGTTTGAAAGGTGTAAAAGGAGGAAAACTTCAAAGCAGTTGCACTATGAAACAATTGTTACATAAGGGTGGATAGAAAGGTGAAGAAAGAGAATACGAACGGAGGCACAGCAAAAGGAATGAAAGAGGTTGCAAGCTAGGGGCCGAAGGACGCTGCGAAAAAAAAAAAAAAAAAACCCTAGGGGGAGTGTCCTAGGAGGAAATGGAAAAGTCATAAACATCAAGTGAAATGCTCCAAAAACGAGGCTCTATCTTAAGTGTTCTACACTTTCATTCCGAGCCTCATTACAACCCATTGCTACTCGCGTCAGACTCTCACAAACATTAATCAGAGGAAGATTGAGGTAGGGTAATAACTAATGGAATTCAAAGGCTTCAGTGATAACACGAAGAGAAGACCCTAATCGCCGTGTAATCGAGGATGTAATTACACCTTAAGTAGGAGCGTGAGATTCTAATAAACGTTTAATGGACGATTTAACAGTCTAATATCACCTGGCACAAAAGTGTTCCTTCCTCCTATTACTCTATGTGGTGTTCAGAAGTCTCAGGATTCGTGGCAAACACACTAAAAGGACGTCAACTTCCGATGCATGATTCCATAAAAGCAAATGCCTATAAGTGGGAAACATTGAAAGGAGGTTGTAGAAGATGATAATAAAGGAATAACGGGAAAATTGCCAATGAGGCGAATATGAACACGTGTGTGTATAAAGTATATACAATGTGAGTGCGTGTGTGTGTGTTAGTACGTATGTAAATGATAAAAATAATGCAGTAGTTCATGGCTCTTTGAAGTATCATTACACCCTCTTTCAAACTTATGAGCATCGACATAAAGAATTGGTACAGCAAGAAAGGATTTTTTATTTATTTATTTGTTATCTACCTTCTTTCCATAAAATATATCAAAAGCTTACTGGTAGATTTATTATAAGGTCGATACAGTAAACGTTTGTGCGTTAGTAGAGGATACGTTCACAGTACTTTCCTACCTAACGGTAAACCGTCATACACAACAACAGTTTCTTCAGGCGTTCGAGTGAAATGAAGCATTGCTCTGCAACGAATAAACTTCAGAAAAAAATCTACCACCTCGAATATACATTCGAGTTTTCTTCCGGCTGACTTAAGAGTTGGATGGAGTTTTATTTCCAGTACAGCGTTTTATGGCCAAAGTTTGAAGAGTTGGAGCCGAAGGTGAAAAAGGAGAAGGAAAAGGATCAAAGAAAAATAGATTGGATCGTCCGAAAAGTGAAATTCGTCTCTCGACTTCTCATTCAAACTATTAACTCTTTCAGGATCATTTTTTTTATCCCACGAAAAAAATGCTTGTTTTCAGCTTCATGAGAGTTCAAGACATTTCTACAAATTCTGTTCCAACATCCCTTCGGGATACAACCCCAATTTTCTGCCTGGCGCTTTCTTTCTCTAATTTTCGATTTAACTACAGGCAGGTAACTCACATTTCGTTGCTCTTCATCTGTAGCCCCTCACAATGGATTGTTTTAATGTTATTACCCCAAGGAGGCAAGGGGCATCGAATATATATATATATATATATATATATATATATATATATATATATATATATATATATATAGATATATAGATACAAATAGATATATATATATATATATATATATATATATATCTATATATATATATATATATAGATATATAGATACAAATAGATATAGATATATATATATATATATATATATATATATATATATATATATATATATATATATATATATATATATATATTACTCACAGGGATCACTTATTTAAATCTGCATATCTAATTGTATACGTTTATGTTTTAGCCTGTTCTAATTAAAACTAAATTTTACATATGACAGTTTCTGGCAGGGTACAAAAGATGATACGAAATAACTCGAAAAGATATCAAAAAAGATGTGAACGCGAGTTCACTTGCCCCAAAAAATTAAATAAGACGCCCTTACTTCACGCTTTGTACCAGAGAGAGAGAGAGAGAGAGAAGAGAGAGAGAGAGAGAGAGAGAGAGAGAGAGAGAGAGAGAGAGCGTCTTCAGCACCTAATTTGGACCTGGTAAGGCTTCGCGGAATTTCTAATCCGGCGAAAAATTCTCTCGTACAAAGGAATCTTATTACCAGCCGAAGGAAGCAATGCAAGAGTAGAGAGGGAAATATGACATACTTTGTTCTATGAAGGATATTAATAGCTGTTATTATGGGCTGGCTTTACAGTCAAATGAGAATTTTGAATTTATTGCTTTTTTGGCATGTTATACGTTTCCAATGAGCAATAATAATAATAATAATAATAATAATAATAATAATAATAATAATAATAATAATAATAATAATAATAATAATAATAGATGATATTCAATACTGAGCTTCGTAATTTATCTGTACATAAATTTACAAGGTGCTTTTTCTTTAAATACTTTGAATTTCAAGGACATTTTTAACCAAATATCTATGTATCCATGTCATAAAGATTTAATTACCATCAATCATGACGTATCTATTATTTTCTTGTATGTCATAAAGCTAATCGAGGTGGAATTTATTCTTATCCATACAGTTTCAAGTCTTGAATGTCTATTGACTCAGAAGTTCGCGACTTTCATATATGATTCGTAGGATTTTTATGATATACATACACAATATTTTTCATTACGTAACAGCTGGCGATGTTAACAAGAGAGCATTTGGCATCTACCAGTGCAGTGTGTTCAAGGAGTGAGTTAAGTCTGCAATTCAGCTGAAAGAAAAGGCTTTTAACTTTATGGAAGCTATTCTGCGGACTAAATTGGTCTCGGCGTTGTATGCTCGGGTCTCCTGACTCGTATACACTATAAATCCCAATGCGCTCGCTTCCTTGTTTCGACTTTAAACAATTTGCCGTTTTCTTATGTTATGAGAAGCCCTACGTTTTGTAGGTTATTATTAAGTACCGTTATTACCTTTCACAACCCTCCCTAACTTGGCGTAATCTACGAGTAGCATCTCTATTCGCCTCTCCTGATATCATTCACTAGAGAAATTATTTCGCCTTTGCAATGTATTATTGGTGAACAGTATCGATATTTCAATAAATATATTTCGAGCTAAATGCTTCGTTGAGTGTAAATATTTGGAAGAAAATGGCTCTAAATCCCTCTTATATTTTTGCTCTTATGCCTTACAGTGCCATTGTGATAAAGCTCTCTCTCTCTCTCTCTCTCTCTCTCTCTCTCTCTCTCTCTCTCTCTCTCTCTCTCTCTCTCTCTCTCTCCCCAGTAAGAAACTCGCTTGTTAAAATTTTCCGGATTATCTACCCTTTAAATATATCTCGGAAATATTCGCGAACTCCTCTCTATAAACATGAAATAAAAATTTTCATGATCGCCGAAAACATTTCCTAAAACAAGATTATATTCTCCCATTTCTCAGAAATAGGAGGGAGGAAAATGTAAACATGATTAGTGGGATTGGGGTTTCGACCTAAAAAAATCGGAAAAGTAAAGATATTATACAAATGGTGCATTTTTAAGTCGGAAAATTATATATATTTTCTTTCTCCGGTCGGTTGAAATTTGAATAATATGGAGACGGAAAAATACAATAAAATGATATACGATTCATAAATTCCCTTCGTCAAATACATTTCTAAATAGTTGGCACGTTGCTATAAAAAACATTGACATGTGTTGATGAATAGGATCTTTTATTTAATAAACTAAGGTCGTGAAACTTCCAATTTAAGATTAAAGAGGAATCATATAATGAAATAAATGATCTCAAACAATTGGAAATAAGGGCGGGTATACAGACAAATAGTAATAATGAGACTTAATTCTAAAAAAAATGAAAGCACTAACAGTAATAGTTAATGAGGAAAATGTTAACAACAATTCTTTTGTAAATGCTATGGATCGTGAAGATTATGATCACATACGATTCGTGAGGAAAATGCTACCATTGGATCTTGAAGACACTAAGAGTCATGAGGAAAATAACACCTCTAGCCACTACAGGTCTAGAGGAAAGTGTTGGTTACAGTTGTTTGGAAATGTATATAAATGGGGAAAAAATGTTGCCGGTAATCTTTGAGATGGAAACTGTAGTTCAAGATTAAATTGCTTGCAACAATCACTGCAAAACTACAATACATTAATAGGACATTGTAAGGAGTTTGTACAAAATAAGTGACATGCCAAAGGAGAGACAAATCGAAGATGAAATTCCCATGTTTGACACGAATATTAACCCAGATACTTATGGGAATACATTCTAACTCAACCTACTTTATGGTATCATATTCCACCTGACCAGTGGAGCTCTACCTGGTCTTCAGATCTCTTACTCCTTTTAGATTAAGCAAGATGTATTTACCGGGACAAATAACAGCCTAACCTACCGTAACCTAAACTAACACTTACCGAAGCATCTTACCATTACTACCTACTTGAAGACATCCTAGCTAAACGTAATCTGAGCCTCTTATCTCAGCTTTACCCCTAGGAATCATTGAGGCTTGGGAAAGATAAAAACCACAATCCCTACTAAGAATCTTCTTCTTTCCCACCGTTATCCCTACACTAAGGGGTTGGTTGCCTGATGCGGCTTTCCTTACAACATCAGGCATGGTTTATTATTTGGCAAAGGGGTTTTTACGGCCGCATGCCCTTGCTGTCAGCAACCACAATTATTGGCGGTGGACCTCGCCTTTGACTAAAACTTCCACCTGCAAGGCAGCAGTTATTGGCGGTGGGCCTAGCCTTTTACTTAAAAAGTAAGACTACTAGGCAGCAGCTGTTCCTTTTAGTCGCCTTTTACGACACACAGGACCAACCTACGGTGGTAGTATTCTTACACCCCTACCACAGGGTGGGTATTCACTGCTATGAATAGCAAGGGATAACTCTAAACCCTAAATCCTGGAGCGAGCCTATTCCGAGAGGCGAATTCCTCCTTTACGTTTGCATTCACAGTGGTCGAAGTTATGATTCATTTGATAATGTAATTTTGCTCGCCTTCATTTTAACGCACCTTTCAACACGTTCGCGTGATTGTAATTGTACTTTCAAGGGCCCGCCTCATCGATCATGACTATTTTGGGAACAATCCTCTTGTGAACGATCGTAAGTCGTGACCGACAAGAACGATCGTAAGTCGTGACCGAAGTTATTTATATCAATAGCTCTATTAAAATCTCTGTAGGTGAGAGGGAGGATAGCGAAAACAATTCTGATAATTGTTATATGTTAAAATTTCTTTTTATAGGCTGCAATAAGTCAAGAACAGAAGAGTATCAGGAGATTAAAAACCACAATAGAACATACAGGAAATATCACCAAATTTGTCTACAATCGCTGAAGAGCAAACGGAATATGCTGTCACCCATATTTTTAAACCCAATGTTGGAAGAAGGATAATATTGTTAATACTTCTTTTGAAGTCTCTACAAAACATGAAGACAACATTGTCTACAGTTACTTAAAATCACTAAGCAACAGAAGATTTTGTAACACAACCTTTACAAGCACTATACACCGTAAGGAAATAAGTACTGTCAACAGTTTTTCTAAAATGACTACGGATCATGGGGAACATTTTGTCAGAAGTTCTTTTGAAATTACTACTGATCATAAGTTACAAAAAATTACCAGTTACCAAAGTTATTATAAACTTACAAAGAACACCGTAGAAAGAGTGTAATAACAAAAACAAAAATCAGGAAGCACTTTTCATCACGGGAGTCTAAATCCCGAAAGCAATCTGGTGTTTTTGCGGATTAAAAAATTCATTCTTTCGCATCAAGTGCTCTCGTTCTGCCAGAGAAATGATGATGATGACAGGGGATTCTGCATAAATTTACAAGAATTATTCACGCCTGGGGAAAAGTCTTGATAACGCGGATTTCTGGGAAAAAATAAAAAAAACGAAAAGATTAAGAATGAAAAATGACGTAGTACTTGATAAGACGCATGTGATGAAGTCAATTGTCGTCTTTCAATATGTCATGTATAAATGTACGTATATATAATATATATATATATATTATTATATATATAATATATATATATATATATATATATATTATATACATATATATATATCTATATATAGATTATAGGAATATATATATAGATATATATATATATATATATATATATATATATATATATATATATATATATATATATATAGAGAGAGAGAGCGAGAGAGAGATGAGAGAGAGAGAGAGAGAGGAGAGAGTAATATATATTATATATATATATATATATATATATATATATATATA
>NC_061101.1:23275063-23280063 GCF_015104395.2 Macrobrachium nipponense | reverse complement strand
CGTTGCATAACCGGTGTGTGTTTCATCGTTAGTATAACCTACTGACTCAGTTCCTCTCCCTCTCGTAAATATATCACGGGCGAATTCCCTTCCCTCGTCTCGTTCGGCTCCGTCCATCTCCTTTAAGCGTACGACCGGTATCGGAGGAAGGAATTCACTTCCACCTGAAGCGTATTTAGACACAGTCATCACTTCCAGATGAAAGTTCGCCCTTTGGGAGTCGTCGCGCTCCGACGACTCGCTGGCTTCGCTTTGAAAATCGCTCAAAGGACTTGTGCTCTCGACTGCTATAAACATCGTCAGCCATAATCAGATGACGGAAAAGCTGATCCAGCGAAACTGGCTGCCTTAAACCGGGCCAGAATGCGAATCGGAATACCTACGAACCAGAGTTCCTAAAAGAAATATCCGGGTATCCGGAACGCATTTACTTGCAAATTCGGCTGCTATGTTAAAGGGGCCGGGGACTTCGGGAGGGAAGCTGCGTCCTATGTTATGTTAGGACGGTTCATAGTTGTATCCCTTGAACTGCCGAGTTCAATGCAGCGAAATTCAAAAGTCCGCCGACATCCCCTGAATTTGTAGAGCTCACTCGTTTCAAATGCGGGAGCGAATGTCGCTGGGTTTCCAATTTGATAGAAAGGAACCCGGTAGGAAAGAAAGTCCCGTTTCTTGTACCTGATTAACAGTTAACTGTTGCTTCAGTCTTCATATTGTCGATGATCTGATTTACATGAATACTGTCTAGTGTTTGCTGTTCATGACTGATATGTGATTTACAAACAACGCACGATCCAAGTAAGATACTGAAATATTTCTATAACATAAACCCCACATCATTAAATTAATTACAACAAAATTCGTAAATATACCTACAATTTATCTTAAAATAAGGCTGATTTCAGCAAAACACTGATTACAACAAGTAAATATACTGAATGACACGTTTATGACCCTAGTTGTTTCTTGCTCTGTGTAATATAATGTTAATCATATCACACGCAGTTTAATGTGTATTTTCACATGAACTGTTATTTTAGTGAAATGATGCTGCTTTTTTGTCTTATACTGTTTTTCAATAAATAAGATCGCTTGGTACTTATCATTTACTCTTCCTTTCCTATGACTATATATATATATATACACACACACACACACACACTTATATATATATATATATATATATATATATATATATATATATACATATATATATACATATATATATATATATGTGTGTGTGTGTATAAAATCACTGGTCATTTTTACCAGATACATATGAAATTGTAATAACAACATTGCCCTCTTCACTTCTAAAATTTTTTGCCCTTTTTTGGATACGCTTGTCACTACAAAGTCTTGAGCTCCAACTTCAAAGAAATTCGAAGAAATCATTATGTCAGGTCAGTTCGCCAATGTCTCCTCGTCGTGATTATGCGTATGGAGGTATGTAACCGGTACAAGGATGAGGTGATTCACAGAATTTTGCTTGAAGGGAGTTTTAGTTTTCATTTTGAGTCAGTCAGTACCATTGAAATAGTCTTAGATATTGTGCATGTCACCTAGTATAGCCATCTGTTCAGTTTTTATGTATTCATTCAGTAAAATGTAAGGACTATTCTTCTCTCAAGATCGAATACAAAATCATGTCATGAATAGATTTATTTTTTCCTCTATAAAATCTTTTAAAAAAACTAAATGATTTATTAGTATTTGGACTTGCCTCGTACTTTTTTTAACTCCAGAACGTTCATTGTAGGGGAATAGCAAAGTAACCTCTCCTTTTCAAAATCCAAAATAAAGTAATTTAAAAATAAAATCTTGCCTATAAAGTAATTATTTATGTCCTTTATTTTATATTTATAAAAAACGACCTGGCTCTTTTGTTTAATGACTTCTTTTCATTCCACGTTTTCACACTTTTGTGCACTCTAAGGTAGCAAGGTCTGATAGGATTCATTAAGTCTACCATAAGCGCCTTGATGTGAAAAACTGAAAACGCCATAGAATTTGGTCATTGTATGTCAACTTGCTCAAGAGTGAATTGACAGTGGAATAAATTTATCAAGCGATTTACGTCCCAAGGATATGAATTAAAATAATTACAGATTACGTATCCATAATTTGATGCTCATTTAGCTCCATCTTAAGCCGTAGAGGGACGATGATAGTCGCTGTGTTATTCACCACATGATGTTCCATAGGTCTATTGTAGTTTCTTAACCAGACCATTGTCTGAATCCTGGCCGGCGCAGAAGAACTTATCAATTATAATCCCCCTTAGGTGTTAGGTAGCCCCAATATATCGTGAATCGCTACAATACGATAATTTTTGGAATATTCCGTTTAGCAGACATCATGATTTCTTCAAATTTCTTTGAAGTTGGAGCTCAAGGCTTTGTAGTGACAAGTATATTAAGAAAAGAGCAAAGAATTTATATATATATATATATATATATATATATATATATATATATATATATATATATATATATATATATATATAGGTAGACGAATATATAGATAAATATTTACATATACACACGTACATAGATAATTTTGTTTGTGTATATGCATTCATAAAATAAATAGATCTTAGAGTGCTACAAAAATGTTGCACTCAAAACACAAGCCTGCATATTTTTGCATATTGCACCCAGCGTCGCGCGGTGCAAGATTTGAACTCATCCTTTTGCACACATTTCCTAATCGGGGCGAAGGCTGCAAGGTAAACATCAACGAATAAAAGAAATGATTATTAATATTGCAAAATAAATAATTCCAAGGTATGAAAACTGCCGGTAAGACCGCTCTTAATCACTAATGGGATTGAATTTGCTTTTCAATTCATATAAAGAGCGGCCATTAGTAGATATTTATAATGCGCTGTACCATACAGAATTTAAGGTGAAAAGAGGCCATTTGAAAGCGGAAGAAACCTATACAGAATGAAGTGTCCAAAACATAGATACGACACGATAATATATGTATATATATATATATATATATATATATATATATATATATATATATATGTATATATATATATATATATATATATATATATATATATATATATATATATATATATATATATATATATATGAGAAACGAAAAGTAGTGTTAAACACAAAGTGAAAAGAACATTCGAGTATTGTTTTTTTTTATTTACTTGTATTTTTAAGGGGTTTGAAAGGTTAGTCTGCTTGAATGATCAAATGCCATATTTCCATCCCGGGGATAGTCTTATAACATTTTGTGATATGGTGATGTGATCAAACGCATATTAAAGATACTACGAACGCAATCAACTTATCACATAATATTATTCGTCTTGTAAGAGGCAGCCCTATCATTCACTACGGAAAGGAGACTCCGACCATTTCCATTTCCAGACCTTTGTGTTCATTGTTTACATCAGAATTATTCTCAAGAAAACCCTGAGCTGCATTAAAATAAAAAGAAAAAAAAATCGATACTCAGCATCAGGTTAATGAGTGCCACGGGTCGATGATCCTACAGCCTACAGGGGGCGGGGGAGGGGGAAGAATGGAAAGGGGGAAGGGGAGAGGTTACTGAAGTCATGGACCCCCTTCTAAAAACGGAGAGGATTTGTCACTCTGCTAATGCTCCTGCCATAAAAGGTTCATTATCATGCTAGCATAGTCCATTAACACACTTAATCATCTTTATACCTTCAGGAAAAGTGTTATGCCTCGAAATGTAGTTTATCAAGATAATATAATGAGTCGCGTGGGACTGAGACGTGATTCATTGTGCCTCGACTGCTCCTTCTGGGCGATTCCCAGCTCCAGGGTCATTTCAGCCTTTTCATCCACAGCTTTAAGAACGGCCTTCTTAACGCCTCGAATGGCACGCCCATTCGTGCCCTTTCTAACACGAATATTTTATACCCAAAGGTAGACTAGGAAAATGACAACAGGGTGAAAAAATGGCATCACTTAATCATGGCTGAACGGGCTTGAAAGGTTGACTTCTATATAAACATGAAAAAATACAAGTGATCTTGCATCTCAATTCCGTAGATACTTCTTGGCTGCGAGATAATTTTAAAATATATTTCTATTTATTTATATTTTCATAATGGCCTGAACAGCACTTGTCGCATTGACTTGTTGAAATAATGAGTCTACGAGGACTGCTTTAGATTGGTTCCAAACCTCCAACCCTTCGGGATCGATGACCACAGTTGCTGCGACGCTTAATTATACAAATCAATCATTCTGTTTTTCCTGATTCCTATGTCCTTTATTTCTTTCAACCGCATGCTACTTCCTTCCTTTAACTTTATTTTTATTTGCGGACTAAGACACCCTACTTGTCCCGTATTCAAATAAAATAAATTGTCAGTCTCCTCTCACAATCAATCCTGTAGTTCCCTCTTTCTAAAATTCAAACTATCATTTAGATGTGAAATTCAGCCCCAATTTGTTTTTTTTATCGTTGCCAAAACATATTCTTTTTCCTACCTAAATCGGGTCTGAGTTTAATAGACAGTAGAGGAAATAACAAAAATTTACAAAAACTCACATGTAATGCACTCACGACCACCCCAGCGACCTGTTAGAAAAATTGCCGTTTCACATTATCAAGATTAGTCCCCGAATGGATCTCAATATCTTTAATGCCCTTATGAGCTCAAATGGCAATAAATATTTCCGGACGTTTTTAATCCCCCGGAAATACCCTAACGAAATGTGGATCACGGAGACTGTTCCTATTCGGTGGACTTTTTGTTGTTTACTCAGTGCATTGTGGACTTAAGAGTTCCGTGTTCCATTTTCATTTTCGCAAGATTCTGCCTAATATTATTATTCTAAATTATCTTAATGTTATATAATTTATAGCACAATAATCTGGCTGCCCAGGTATGCTAAATTATACACAGAGATTTCAAGAACCCTGCTAAGCTAGATAATTAATCATAGGCTTCTTTAAAACTCTCTCAACAGGTTTAATAGATCTGAGCAACAAAGCAT
>NC_061101.1:23255063-23267563 GCF_015104395.2 Macrobrachium nipponense | reverse complement strand
GTTTGTATAAATTAGATCCTTTTATCTTACATGACATGAAACGTCAGTACAAATTGGATAATGTTATCCATTAACTATCATATAGTATACGCTTGTTAATATGTACTGTATGTTATGCTGTTTAAAATGGATGTATTATCTCGTTCAACTGCTATTCCTATTTAGTTGTTATTTTACTGGTGAATAGTTTGTAGCTCAAACTACTAGTTTTTGGTAACTGTATGTTTAGAAAAAAAATTAGGCCTTTCTTGGCTGCATGCACTGTAAACTTTGTCTCTTTCCTTAATAAACGCTCCAAGAAGAGGTCCATTGGAGGACGAAACTGTTGGGCATATTTTGAGACATACCTTTTTCATTTTCCTATGTGGAATACAATGGAATTATTATATCTTCGTGCCTAAGAAGATTACCAGTAACATATATATAAAGTATCTATATATATACATACATATTCCTTATGAAAAAATATATATTAGTGTCAATATTCCTTATGAAAAAATTTATATATATCTTCCGTGTGAAAAAATGTGTCAATATTCACGCTCATTACAACAAAGAAACAAGAAAAGTAAATAATTATGATCCCAACAAAACGCCGCTTTAAACCAAGAGTGCCCCACACCCTTCCCTTATAGGAGAGAAGAGAAAATACAAATGAAATTACCCGCCCCCTCATCGCCACTCAAAATCCAGCACGAGTGTGAATAATATCCTGGACGAAATTCCTCCCCCAAAACCCCAGCCCCGCCCGCCTCGGCTTGGAAGACTATATCAGTGACATTGCTACGTGGGCAGAGGAAGGGCCACTCCGCGTCTCATTATATGCAACCTCCCAGAGGTCTTCATTAGCGCTGCATCCGTCACCGGATAGCCCCGCTCTCACGTGCGTAGGAGCTCAATCTCGTTACTGGTGGGTTATTATGATAGTGTTGATTGTGGTCACCTGGTCGCGAGGTTTCGCCCGGTTTTCGTGTCGGTAATGAATGCTTTTTTAACTGTTTTACCGATGTTTGCTAACGAAATATTCCAAAAATGATCGTATCGTAGCGATTCACGATATCTTAGGGCTACCTAACACCTAAGGGGGATTATAATTGAAAAGTCCTTCTGCACCGGCCAGGATTCAGACAATGGCCTGGTTAAGAAACCACAATAGACCTATGGAACAACATGTGGGGAATAACACAGCGACTATCATCGTCCCTCTACGGCTTAAGATGGAGCTAAATGAGCATCAAATTATGGATACGTAATCTGTAATTATTTTAATTCATATCCTTGGGACGTAAATCGCTTGATAAATTTATTCCACTGTCAATTCACTCTTGAGCAAGTTGACATACAATGACCAAATTCTATGGCGTTTTCAGTTTTTCACATCAAGGCGCTTATGGTAGATTTAAGGAATCCTATCAGACCTTGCTACCTTGGAGTGCACAAAATTGTGGAAAACGTGGAATTGAAAAGAAGTCATTAAACAAAAGAGCCAGCGTTTTATAATATATAAAGGAAATATAATTACTTTATAGGCAAGATCTTAATTCAATTACTTTTTGAAAGGAGAGGTTACTTTGCTATTCCCCTACAATGAACGTTCTGGAGTTAAAAAAATTACTAATAAATCATTTACAGTTTTTTTAAAGATTTTATAGAGGAAAAAATAAATCTATTCATGACATGATTTTGTATTCGATCTTGAGAGAAGAATAGTCCTTACATTTTACTGAATGAACACATAAAAACTGAACAGATGGCTATACCAGGTGACATGCACAATATCTAAGACTATTTCAATGGTACTGACTGACTCAAAATGAAAACTAAAACTCCCTTCAAGCAAAATTCTGTAAATCACCTCATCCTTGTACCGGTTACATACCTCCATACGCATATGTTATTAACCGAAAAAAGGCAAAAAAAAGACTAATAGCTGTCATTTTTTTTTTTTTTGCACTACGAGGCTCGCATCCTCTTAAGCCATGGAGATCGAACTTTAAGTCATCTGGAATCCGTAGATTTAAACAAACTTTAAGCCAGGTACGATCCAAGGCTTGTGCGTTCATAGAAATAGCACGGAAAACGGTCAGCTTTTCTTTGAAAGGTCACCTGAGTAAAAAAAAAGAACTTTAAATTGGTAGGAAACGAAAATAATTTCCCATTCAAACATTCGTTAAAACAAATCCCCAATAAAACGACAGTCACTTTTACTCCTCGCTTCAATTTTTAGGAAGATTAATTGATGTAAGGAACCGAAATCGTTTTGAATTCCGCATTATTCAACATAAGGCTCATAATTACATACGGAATTTTATTCTACCTCGGTAATGCAACAACTGCGCGATAGACGGCGTCAATTTATAGTTATCTAGACATTTGCAGAGCGCAGAAATTGCACTTCTAGTTAATTTAAATTCAGTCAATTTAGCGCCATATTTACAGTAACGTATTATTCATGTTGCAGTTCCATATAATGTGCTGCCCTCTGTGCATCCTTTTGTAATGACCACCAACCTTAGCATTGGCCAATGACAAATGCTCAGTCAAAAGCTTTCGTTACTATACCGATCGTATGATTCCTTCCTGTTTTGTCTGCTACGTGGCGTTACCTTCGTAGAAAACTAGGATTTATAAAGTATGTTTCAACTCGTCTGTTTCTGCATTTCCATGGAGCGGTTGATTTTTTTTATGCCTGGTATATAACTATTGAAATGAATAACAAAAATGCAGAGGCCATTATATGAGGTTGCTAATTAAAATCAATAACTTAATTTTCCCCGTGTTTTATTATTATTTTATTACTGTTCAGAAGATGAAACTTATCCATATGGAACAAACCCACAGGGGGGTCATTGACTTGAAATTCAAGCTCGCAAAGAATATGGTGTTCATTAGGAAGAGGTAAGACGTAGTAAAGGAAAATACAGAAAGAAGAGACCTAACTTATTAAAAAAGAAAAGAAAAATGATAAATTAACAAATAAATAAAGTGTAATAAAATGCAAGGAGAATAACAATATGACCTCTCGATGATATTCTGCTACGTTATAGAGTTTTACACTTACCTAATCAAGTTTACTAATTGCCAATAACTGAAATCATCACTGAAATGTGTTTTGTTCAATAGGTTTTGAAGCTTCATTATGATTTTGACATTATTTTCCTTCGGAAATGCCTTGATAACTTCACCTATTAGTTTCCGATCTCAGTTGTGAAAAATACTGCCCGGCGCCTCTGCGGTAAAGTTATAAGTTGATGAGCAGATTAAATTATAACTAATGCTGTTCGATAGAAGATGTCTCCCCTGTAAAAACAGAACGTGAATGTAAAGATAATTGGAGACTCATCAGTGGCTAACATAAAAACCCACCTCAGTGCTAAATTCAATTAAGGCAACTTGTGAGATTTCTTTTCGAGTTCTGTGGGCCGTTTCCGGAATGCTCAAATACTTAGTTTTATACTCACATACATGTACACATCCACATCCACAACCACTCACTCACTCACTCACTACACACACACACACACACACACACACACACATATATATACACACACACACATATATATATATATATATATATATATATTTATATATATCACCTAATACAAGAAGAGCCATAATAGAAGGCACCATGAAGCCAAAGCAATGGTAGCATTTATATATAACGAACTATACATGGTGCGATCAGCAGTATCTTGCTTACCAAACAAAGAGACCCAAGTTAGACTCCTGCACGAAATCGGGCAGAAGGGTACGATTGATATAAGGGTCTGAAAAGAGGATACTAAACCCTGGAAATTCGAAGAATTTTACAAAAACCAATAGAACACCCATATGAACCACACTATAACGACGCAGAAATAAGGTCTGAGGTCGGCAAACCGGTGTAAATCACGCGAGACACCACAGTGGTTTAGTGCTTTATGTGGTTGTGGAAATGTGCGATCATCATCATTGCCTACACCACCACGTGGAGCAAAGAGCATCTGTCAGATGCTGCCACTCATTGTCTCTCCTCTGTTTTATCTTCCACAAATCTCCGTTCCCATCCAGCCTCGCCTATTTTTGTTCTTATCCTAGTAAGTCCGGTTCTTTCAACTTTTCCGGTACCCAAGACCAGCTGTCACTATCCCGTACTATTCTCCCGGAGGTTTTGTGAAGGACATGTCCAAGTCATCCACGTCTCCCTTTCATATGATATCGTCTGCTTATGGAACTTCCGTCATTTCCCTTTTGGTATCATTTCTAACTCGATCCTGCCACCTGACTCCTAATCTTCTCTAAGCTTTAATGTCAAATCGAGTAAAGATTTTAAGAGGTTTTCACTGTCATACCAAAATTCATGTCCGCACATCATTACAAAATGTACCGAGCTTATGTATAATCCTACTTTCGTATGCAATCTGAATCCATATGGTTTCCAAATATTTGGAAGCATATCACTGTTTGCGCGACTCAAACAGTGACGTGGTTCCAAATACCAGTTTTTGTAATTACTTCTCACATTACATCCACTGTCAACATCATTAGTTCTAATTATCATGGAAAGTATGCAGCCTGGAACAAATAATTCGTGATCATTACCTTTAATTTTCTTTGCTTTAAAAACTATAAATCTGACATAACTCCAACTAGACCTTAAAGCCTCATAACCGCCCTTTGTTAGAGTAGTTTATTTTAAAGGTTAAAACACTCTCTTTTGAAGGATTATCAGAGGGATGTGCACAAGGGACACAAGCGTAATATTAACGGAATAACCTGTAACTAGGAATCATAAATGAAGGTGCATAATTCGTGCGCTGAAACATCATGTATGTAATTTTTAAAAGTTTTATATATTGATTTAACACTCTGACTATTCGCAACATACGTTTGTGTACAATAATATTTTAGTTGGGTTACATTTCAAAATAAAAAGGGACGTGAATTGTTAAGCATCATTAAAAGAACTATTTTCACTACTTTGTTGAAATAGACTCAGATACCTAAAAAAAATGCTTTAACTTTATACATATAAAGATTTCCATGATAGTGTTATATTATTATTATTATTATTATTATTATTATTATTATTATTATTATTATTATTATTATTATTATTATTATTATTATTTCAAAGTATAAATATTTACATGGACCAGGACTAGAAGGCCATTGAATAACAAAGCAGACTTCCTTTGATGCGAAACCCCTTAAGTGAAAAAGAGGAAAGAGAAAAGGGCAAATAAATGCAAACCAACAAAAAAAAGATAGATATATCCAAGCAAAACAGTGATAAAGGTCAGAAAAAACTTAGATTATGGAGCGTAGCACTTTAGTGTAATCATCAGGAAAAAGAGTCATTTGTTCAGCACCAGCGGATTGAAAAATCTCAGCCGACCACTGTACCGTTTTACACTTTTATAACTTTTCTTCCCTCCCCTCAAGAAAGAGGCTTTTTTTATGAGAGCGATGAAGAAAAGTTACAATTACAAGAGAGGGCGAAACGCGACAGTGGTCGGATGAGATCTTTTCAATCCAGTAGTGCTGAACAAGTTACTTTCTTTTCCTGATGACGATGTTAATGAACGGAAAGAGGGAGAGTTCAAGGTTATTTTAAAGTGCTACGCCCCATTATCTAAGTTTTTCTGACCATTATCGCCGTTCATATCTATCTTCTTTTTGTCTTGCATATATTTGCTCTTTCCTCCATCCTCTTTTTCAGTTATGGAGTTTCTCATTCTTGGAAGTTTTCTTTGTTATTTTAATTACCTTCTAGCCCTGGTCCATGTAAATATTTATACTTAATAATAATAATAATAATAATAATAAAACTTATCTTCCTTTCTCTCAAGAAACAGCTTTCTACCGATTCCTTTGGGGAGTTTATTATTTTAATTTTTTCCCCGTTGGCTATGTCTACTATATGTATAAGTAGACTTGTCAGTGGGATCGGGTCAAACGCTCTGACCAAACTGACATCTTGAGTGCTTCATTTGTCAACAGTGCATGAAGGCAAAGGTTCATCATTCAGCAATTATCTCTTTCAAAAAACACAAAGAAAGCAAAAGATATCATACACTTTCGAAGCGTAAGAAGCACTGTCGACACTTACAGAGACAACCAGCAAACCAAGGCAAAGCGCCAAAGGAGTACAAGTGTGAAGGAGGCTTTGGTATGTAAAGTAACCAATCCCTCGAGACTGCCAGTCCACACTTTGGGATTTTGCTTACTTTTAAAAGAAGCGACACCGCAGCCAGTTTCCCCTACTGAATATCTAAAGGTGAATAAAAACAATAATATATATATATACACACACACACACACACATATATAATAATATATTATACATATATATATATATACGTTATATACATATAACATATATATATATATATATATATATATATATATATATATATATTTATATATATATATATATATTATATATATATATATAGCCTTAAGCAACAGCAAGGATTTTTAATACCAGTGAATATTTATATGAAAATTCCATATCGACACAAATGAAAGTCAGACAGTTAAAAATTCCCTCGCGCAAATATAATCTTTTAATGATTTTGTGAAATTCCGAAATTCCCATTTAGGATTAAAAGATTCTCTTTTACTCTAGTCTTTATCAAATTTATTTAAGTCACTCCTGACAGTTCCTGTAAATAGATCCGTGACGATAATTTAAACTAATACGATTCACAGAAAAATCGGTAGAAACTAAAAACCGATGAATGCGACGTCCTCGTTAACATATTCATGGTCGTAAAATTCTGTTTGAATTTCAGAGAACTAAAAATCTATCGACAACTTCTCAAACTTTCAAGTTTTTCTTCGTTAAACTGCTCTCAGAACTACATAAAAACGCCGCCCACAAATGACCTCTGAACTTCTCGATTTCTTAATGATTTTGGATACTGTTTTTACCGAAAACCCTTCAAGAGAAATGGAACGAGAATGAATCAACTCTCCTCCTTTCAGGCTGGTCTTCGTAGCAGTCGGTCTGACTGGTTCATTCACAGCGCTACCGAGGAGGACCCGAATTTACATCGACGTGACCACACTCCAGCAAAGGTCAATGACGCTGGGTTTTTCCCCAATGCTTTCTTAATAAAACCTCAAAAGAACATTCATTTCCCAGCCTGTAAATGTTCATTACTATAAACGTAAAATATTTGACATAATTCACACGCAAAATTATAATTGTGTAAATACGTAAATCTAAGTATGACTGTGGTTATCTTTTACAGAGTTTAAACACAAAATTCTGAATCTGTAAATACGGAAACTCAGTACTAATGTGATAACATAAAAATGAATAAAAGAGAACCCATTAAGTATGAGGCGAGTATAATTACAGTCACGTACCTCAGTACCGAATTACATTTTAAATTGAATATGTGAAGAGCAGCGTAAAATATTAATTCAGGGTTGGAACTAATGATGCTGAAATTAAATTAATTGGGGAAAGATTCCAACTTGAAGCCTGATCTAACAAAATTGTTTTCCTAGAATCACAGAGTATAGAGAATGTACACACGGTACACAAACAGCCACACCCATACACACAGAAACACACACGCACACACTATATATATATATATATATATATATATATATATATGTATAGATATATATCCTTCACGTATAGATACAATCTTCCTTCACAGTATCTTCCTTCTACTTTCTTTCTCCCTCCGTTTCTTTGCCTTTGTCTATCCCCTGCGTTCCCCCCCCCCCCCTCTCTCTCTCTCTCTCTCTCTCTCTTCTCCCCACACGTGTGTGTTAGGCCAACAATAAGGAGAGACGCTGACCATAAATCTCGCACTTGTATTTTTGAGCAACAAAGGGGCCATAAGCCATAACTCAGAGCAGAGGAAATGACAGCTACGTAAGCTTCCTTTCAATTCAAATTTCAGCCATTTTTTCCGCCCCATTTCGGTCGAGTAGATCTTCAGGGGTACCGCCGGTACTCCAGCTTACTTCTACTACAACAGACTACTTCTGTTACTACTAAAAGAAACACTAAAGCAGCTGCTACTTCATCTTATTATATTCATTACTGTTATCATCCTCTTCAACTATTAATAACAGTAACATTAATTATTATTATTATATATTATCTTATCATTATATACGAAGCAGTGGTATTGAATAGTAGTGCTATAGTAGTAATAGCAATCTTGACCCAAAACATTTCCATAATAATAATAATAATAATAATAATAATAATAATAATAATAATAATAAAATAATAATAATAATAATAATAATAATAATAATAATAATAATAATAATAATAATAATAAAATCACCATTATTATCATTGTTATTCAACCAGCTAGAAGAATTATTAGTATTGTAGTCATAAAAAATAAAACTAATAAAAACAATTCCTCAAAATGAATCACAGTAACGCACAGTATCAAAATAATATCAAAATACTATAAAAATAATACGAGACTAATATTTCTCAACAACCATCATAGGGAGAGCACACCTATTAACGTCGTGGCAATTATTATCCTAAATAATACCACCACCACCGCCAAATTTCCCTTCCCGAAAAGCCTGTGTGATACCGCTTCAGCATCGCAGGGTACAACTTTAATCCTAAGAATGGAAAGCAAGAGCTTTGTCCGCTATTTGTGATGTATATCTGCGACCAAAAATTAAGTGGGATTTCAAATACAATCCGATTAACCTGAGCATCTGTGGTAATGAGTGGTTTCTAGAGAGAGAGAGAGAGAGAGAGATACAGTTGTACCAAAATATTTCGTGGATGTATGTGTTGTGTGTGTATGTATATATATATATATATATATATATAATATATATAATATATATATATGTATATATATATATATATATATATATATATATATATATATTATATATATATAAAATAAAAGGAGCCCATAAAAACACCAAAATATAGAGAGAATAGTACTATATTTCAGAGACTGCTGTCTCCCTCTTCAGGTAGATGAATGAGAAAAGTTTACAGAAAAGGTGGTATTTATACCTAGAGGTCCATCCACAGGCAAGCCAATTTAGGTCACCCCCGCTGATAATCTTCCTTTAATCTTCTTAAGCGTTGGTTGAATGAAAACCTTGTCGATCGTATCTGAAATCCATGCTCCTTTTGAGATGTTCATTACCTGCCTCTCTTTTATTAAGGCCGATTCCATCATTTGACTCTTGTACCGGCAGTTGCTGCTATAAATTACACGTGACAAATTCCAGTTTATTCTATGGTTATGTTCATTTATATGGTTGAAAATAACTGAGTTCTGTTGTCCATACCTAACTGACCGTTTGTATTGTAATTAATCTCTGGGGAAGCGATTTACCTGTAAATCCGATGTAAGATTGGTCACAGTCCTGGCATGGGATTTGGTAAACCCCAGTGTCCTTGGGAAATGTCTTGTTGTAACAGAACATTTTTACCGGTCATATATATATATATATATACGTATATATATATATATATATATATATATATATATATATATATATATATATATACTGTATCACGAAAGTTTGGAACGTGATAAATGCATATATATATATATATATATATATATATATATATTACACAACGGCTATATATATATATTATATATATATATATATATTATATATTTATATATAATATATATATATATATATTAAAAAATTGGAGCTGCAGCTTTCGGAATCATACTTTGTTAGGCTTCCAGGGAAAGGCATTCGATATAACTGAAGGTTTATTGGCTGATGCCGACGTTTCACAACTACATTGTTGCATTTTCAAGGCTGAAATACGCGAGTTGATTCTTAATAATTAATCATAAAAACACTTATAATAAAAAAATATAAAATATGAACTAAAATCACTTATTTAAAATGTTAACTCATTTAAAAATATACATATATAAAAGCAAAAAGGACAAAAAAAAAACACAACACCATTGGCACGAAAATGACCTACCCAGACGGGAGTTGAAAGGAAACTGTTGAAACAACAGTTTCCTTTCAACTCCCGTCTGGGTAGGTCATTTTCGTGCCAATGGTGTTGTGTTTTTTTTTTTGTCTTTTTTGCTTTTATATATGTATATTTTTAAATGAGTTAACATTTTAAATAAGTGATTTTAGTTATATTTTATATTTTATTATAAGTGTTTTTATGATTAATTATTAAGAATCAACTCGCTGTATTTCAGCCTTGAAAATGCAACAATGTAGTTGTGAAACGTCGGCATCAGCAATAAAACCTTCAATTATATCGAATGCCTTTCCCTGGAAGCCTACAAGTATATAATAATTATATATACCATATATATATATATAACATCATATAACATATATATACATTATACATATATATATATTATATATATATATATATATATAGATATATATATATATATATATATATAAAATATATATATATAAATAATACATATAATAATATATATATATATATATATATATATATAGTGGGTGTGTGTTGGGTTAGTGTGGGAGTGGATTCGTGTACGGACGTATCAGAATACAAATGGGATTAACCTGATTAATGTAATTTGCCAAAATGTTTCTTCAACTGTAAATATTTTGTACGGATGGGGACAGCTACTTTAGCTGAAATTGTATGCCCCTTTCCCTCCTCTATTAAATTAGTTTCCTTTACATTTTTCCTCCTCGTAGAAGGGAGAGGCATTCTTCCCAACGACAGACCTCATAAAATGAGTGCCATGTGTTTCCCCCTTGAAACCAAAGTGGCTAAAATACTCCTTTACGAGTGCGATAATGGGAGCAGTTATACTATCGGATATAAATGATTTTCTAAGCACTTCAAAAAAACTACTCATGTAGAAATTCGGAAATAGCTTTCACCTCAGGGCAAAGGAGCATGGAGTTTTAATTTAGCTTTATGAATGATCAAAAACTAGTAATTGTCCAGTTGTCATTAAATTTAAAGCATGTTCATAAACGCACAAAAAAAGCGCTGTGAAAATGCCATCGTGAGGTTACAAGCATCAGAGGAAAGAGAGTCGGAAGGAACGCTCCATAACTAAATAGCAGCGGGAAGGAAGTGAGAATCGAATTGGGGTAAAAGTCAGGAAAAACAAAAGAACAAAGAGAGTTCCGAAGCTTTGAAGTACCCAGATATATAATTGTCTGGGAAAATAAGAGGCAGAAATCTAGTCCCAAATCTTGTCAGTAAGGGGAAAGAAGGGATTATTTAAATTCCGTTCGTTAGGAACACTTCTTTGGTCATTTATATCATCATGTAACGCATATGATACATACGACCAAGAACCCAGCTGGTGTAACAACTTCTTAGCGTTATGCTTCACCTCCCTCCTCTCTCTCTTCCTTTCTTTCGTCTTGTTGTCCAACCTCTCTAACTATCATTTCTTAAGTCTTTTACTTCACCACATCTGCTTTCTCTCAGTCTTGCCCTCAACCTTACCCTCAAGGGATGAATGGCTTTATCTATACGCCAAACTTTATGAGTTATTCAATCGATCATATATACATAAACACTGTATACATACATATACATATATTATATATAGGTATATATATATATATATATATATATATATATATATATAGATAGATAGATATATGTATATATACACACACACGCACGCAAACACACGGGCATAAAAACAACACCAACGCACATGTAAAATATATTTAATATATATAGTTGGTGTGTATTTGCATTGATATACGAGTATGTGTGTAATTTTCCGAACAGACACTGATGAAATAGGTGTATTTTCGAAAAATAAAAAAAAAAGGGATCCATTCTCTCGAATACTGTGGAACAAAAGGGGAAATATTTTTGGCAAATGAGAGTTGGGATGAAGATTCGGGTTTATCAAACAGTCCTGGACCATAATTGATATTAGGGGAACGGCAAATACAATTTGGGTACACTGAAATATGAACAGGTACGCAGAATATGTTTTGACGTACAAGCAATTTTGACAAAACTCACGGACTTCCTTTTTCCTTTTCTCTCCAGCACAAGCACGAAGACCAGCGTTCGATTCCCAAACCGAACGAGGAAATGAACAGCATGGGCACATTTCCTGTATTAGACTAGTAAGCAATTGTCTGTTGTGGGCTGACACTCACACACACACACACAGATGTGAAGTAGTTCATAAAATATTCTTGCTTTGGTGATGAAGCTATCTGGGCAGTGAAATTTATACTTAGTGGTTAGCAAACTGAGGTAGGCCGCAGCCGATTTACGTAGAGAATAGCATGGGAGTAACAGCACACACACACACACACACACATATATATATAATATATATATATATATATATATATATATATATATATATATATATATATATATATATATATATATATATATATATACACTTACACACGTATATATACACACATATACACGTACATATATATATATATATATATATATATATATATATATATATATATATATATATGTGTGTGTGTGTGCGTGTGTCTTTCTGTCTGTA
>NC_061101.1:23245063-23250063 GCF_015104395.2 Macrobrachium nipponense | reverse complement strand
TTCAAAGTAGCTGGGTTTGCAGATAGCAAGTGTTCTGGGGAAAGTGATTTTGGAATTGCCCAATTTTAAATAACTGAGGTCTTAGGTATGGAGCCGGGTTTGGAGTACCCGGCTTCATGAATAATAATTTTAGGTGGCCAAGTTTGGAGGGGCCTCGCCCGCTGGTAGTAAAGTTTGAAGTTCCCCATTCTGCAGGGAATTATGCTCAATATTGTCAGATTCGTAGTTGGCCGGAATTGTACATAGTCGTTTGAGTGGACAGTAAAGTGGATACGTATCCCACAGGCAATCAGAATGATGGCATATACAGAACCACCATAGACGTAATGAAACTACGAGCACTTTGGCTTATGAAGTACTCATACTCCGTCAATGGATCAATATTTGTAGAGGATACAAAATATAGCTCTCTGTTTATGATCTTACACCTGAAAGACTTTTACAAACCACAGGGATGATCATTTTGGTCTAAACAAATTTTTAGTAATGAAATCTTCCTTTTCATAAGAGAAAGACTTAATCTGACCCAATTTTAAGACGAAAAAAAAAGAAGCGAATGTTGAACTTTAAAAATTTATACACCAGAAATGATGGAAAGAGGAAAATAACATAAAACGTAAGAGGGCTCTAAGTCACGTGGAAAACTGGAAGAGTTGGCGGAATAGTTTCCATACCATAAAGGATTATAAAAGTTGTTACCAAATAAACGCTTGGGCTGCCCGTCAGCGACCCTATCACTGGAAACATTCTCCGCTCGTATAAAGCGATTTTTGAAGTTTATATTTTCATTTCGGCCCTTGTCAATACGACGGGGAATAAACTCTTTACTGTCAACGCGGTATTAACATTTTGATGCTCTTTTGACACTGGATGCGGAAAACCCATTTGCTGTATTGATCGCAAGGATTTTTTTTCGAACATTCGTTCCCTTCGTAGATATAGCTTTTATGAGGTATGCAACAAAAATATGAACAGTAATAATCATAATGAATAATAATGATAACGATGAGGTAGGCAGGCTAATGAAAGGACAACACTTTTAAGTGATAATGATAATCGAATATAGCCTGTCACGTGCTTCAGATCTTTCCCTCAATTACAGTTAAATGTTCGCCTAGTTACAGGTGTTCTTATCAAATGTTCGTCACTGTTTTTCCTTAAGGCTGCTCTACCTCTGCTGTAACAATCTGTACTTGTAGAATGTAAGCTGGGTTTTTTTAGTCGTTCTACTTATTCGTACTAATACTGATAAGGATTCTGAAGGGATCTAACTCGAAGAAGGCTTTGGGAGGGAAACTATAAGAGATAAGATAAAGGCCTTGGGCGGTCAGAGAAAGAATATAGGCAGACCTCGGGTGGCCATAGAAAATGTATACTTTTAAAGGCCATAGGGAATAAATGTCTTCAGTGGCTTTAAAATATAAGAGAGAAGCCTCAAGAAGCCATAGAAAGGAAATGTCTTACGTGACCTTTGATCAAAAAGGTGGTTTACAAATAGAAGGATTTAACATGAAAAATCAAGGCCTTAATTGACCAGAAAAATAAACGTCTTGGGTGCCTATAGAAAATAGAGGCCTCAAATGGTTATAGAATATAAACTGACCTATAAGGTGAGCATCAAAGGAGCGTATTTCTGTCTTACTCTCTCCCCTTTTACTCTATTTCATTTCCTCTTTCAACACCCGTTTTCTCTACTAATGTCCCACCCCCTCCTTACACAGACTGGACAGAGGCCCCACTCCACACCCATTCCACGAAAAAAAAAATTCAAGTCTCCATCTTGGCAACGTATCTATCATATCTCATTTATGCAGTAAAATCTTAAGTGCTTCTTTTAACCTACGTCGACCCACCTCTTTCTGGGCCACGTAGGACGAGTCAGCCGGGTTTCCTTCTTCCCAAACAACTAAAACCAGGGAATTTCCTTTTCTACAAAATCCTATTCTGATTGTCCTATTATCTCTCCCCGTATAGGAGGCAGAGTTGATCTTCTAATAATGTGAAGTCTTAGCGATGACAGCCCATTATTTTCCCCTGAACTGCTTATATAAGGATATATGGGCTTTCCAAGACCTATCAGGCTTCTTAAAGAGTAAAGAACGCAGGGGGGAATGTTTTAAAGCATTTGTGGCAGTGCCATCATAACCGTCACAGTATTCATCCTCTTTGCTTAACTATAATCATTATTATTGTTAGTATTAGTAGCTTTTTTTTTAATGAAAGAACAACTAGTAACACTAGAGGAACTGACAGCTTAACCGGCATTACAAAAATACAACGTAATGTTGTGGAAGTTTTCTGTACAAGGAGCTCATCCCTGATATATACATTTATGTATGTATATATATTATATATTATATATATATATATATATATATATATATATATATCTATTATACACAGATAGTGTATGTGTGTTTGTGCGCGCGCGCGGACGCGTGTGTGCGTGGTCGCGAGTTTCTTTCTAAAGTGGAATCATTTGCTGCATTAAAATATTCATACCCATAAACGCGATCATTGAAAACAAAACTCCATTCAAATATAACCCCGATATCGTACGTATCGGGGACGCCCCCGCCCCCCCAAAAAAAAAAAAAAAAAAAAAAAAAAAAAAAAAACTACAGCATTCTGATGTCGTAATTCACAAATAACACATTTTACAATTGACTATATCCTTTCTATCTTTATAGTCATTAGCTCAAATAAATTTGGATACATACGCACTCACATACAACATACGCAAAACATTCTGGATCGACATTCATCTGCAATTATATTCATGGAAATAGAAGTGAATTCATACAAACGTTCATATAATCGGTTCTATACCTTTTTCTGTATTTATTATTTATTATCATTTATAAGTATGAAATCACACATACATAAATACTAACTTTAAATTTCACGTTTACAATTATGCAGTGAGATTTTAGACAATTAGCAAGGACAAATATAATCACACAAATACTTGATAAAAATAATCAATACTATGCAGCAGCACTTAAAATCAAGCAATTAGAATTGGATTGTGCTTGTATAATACATAATTAAGTATCTAATCTATGCAGTTTTGGGTTTCACCTTTAAAAAGAAAGTGCATCGAATTATCATGAGAAAAATCAGAAACATCAGTGCACTTAGCGAAGCGTATCCCTCATAACGATGTACGCATTTGTAATTATGCTGTAATCTCATGTGTATTCCGAACTATAATTCACATGAATTTTTGTAATTTCGTTTTGAATAAAGTGTCGTTTAAATACGATAACATACATTCATCTTGGTAGTGTCACAGGCTAAGCTTTAAGAACAGTTCTCTAACTAGCCATTCAGTGGAAAGCGTAACCAAAAACATCTGGAAACAGAGAAATCATTACGTTTTTATAATAAACCTCGACAAGATATTAAGAATTCAAGAGTAAAAAAACCCAAAGCCCTCCCGATTCATTCCGAGATAGAAATTCTTCCCTCTTGCTTCCAATCTGTGGAATTTCAACCCTGCTTCTTTTTTTTTCCCTAGATATTAATTATACGGAATCTTTATAAATCTGAGAAAAATAAAAAACTGTAGATTCTCCCTAGTATTCCAAAAGAAAAATTTAGCCATCACTCAAAGTCATATGACCGTCTGGCAAAATATTCATAGTAAAAAAACTCTAATCACCTGTCCCTGACTGCTTATGTAAAGTACTGGCGTCTTGATATTTGTTTGTTTGTTTGTTTGTATGGTTTGTTTGTTTGTTTGTATGGTGTTTTTACGTTGCATGGAACCGGTGGTTATTCAGCAACGGGACCAACGTCTTTACGTGACTTCCGAACCACGTCGAGAGTGAACTTCTTTCACCAGAAATACACATCTCTCACTCCTCAATGGAATGGCAGAGAATCGAACCAGCGACCACCCAGGTGGGACGCTAATACCATACCAACCACGCCGCTGAGGCGCTGTGGCGTCTTGATACCACCGCCCACTAAAGTCAGTTTCATTACTTCAACACGACTGGATCTTTTATAAACCCATAACTTTACGATAACGGAATGAAACCAAAGTAATAATAAGGATAAAGAATTAAAGGGTGTGAAATTATGTTAGTATCAAAGAAGAGGAATTAAAGATGGAGAAAAATGTTAAGATACTAATGGGATGAAGACGAAATTAAAGGGGAAACTGAACGACAATTCAGATGTCTAATAAAATATTTGAGTGAGAATTCAAGGCATATACTATGAATTTGTTTGTATGGTGTTTTTACGTTGCATGGAACCAGTGGTTTTTCAGCAACGGGACCAACGGCTTATGTGACTTCCGAACCACGTCGAGAGTGAACTTCTATCACCAGAAATACACATCTCTCACTTCTCAATGGAATGGCCGGGAATCGAACCCGCGACCACCGAGGTGAGAAGCAAACACCAAACCAACCACGCCACTGAGGAGCTATAAATTATGAAGGAAATGGCGCTGAAAAAGTTAGAGAGGTTTTAGGAAGGAAAATGCAATTCAAAATTTAATTTTGAATAGTTTTTAAACATGGTGCAAAGAATTCAGATCATAAAATACTAATTAAATTAAAGTGAAATAATAAAAGCATTGATTGATGACGCTTACATAAAATGAATAAAAGGATGACAACTCAGCCAAGGGGGAGCACTTCCGAGACTGAAAAGACAACAATGGCACCGGGTACAGGCATAGTATTAACCTCGATTAAAAAAAGGAGAACGCATTGAAAAGAATTTCCGAATGACAGCCAAGCAAAACGAATCTTAAACATGGGTATTTTGCATTCCAAAATTATTCTAATACCTTCGTTGACAGAGAGAAGTAACTCGAACACAAATAATATCTGACATATGCCTGACACAGGAAGTAAACAATCTTTCATGATAATACACAATAAACAGAAATAAAACAATCATTCGTTCTTCCTAGAAGTCCAACATGAACAGAGATAAACAATCAACTCTTTTTCTTATAAATACAAAATTTAGGACACCAA
>NC_061101.1:23220063-23242563 GCF_015104395.2 Macrobrachium nipponense | reverse complement strand
CTGTCCTTTTTCAGACCAAAAACAACCATCTTTGCAAAATTTGCTTCAGCCACACAGTTTCACCATTACAGTTCTTGAACCACCATGTTTTTACTATTTCATACCCCACCCCCCGCCCAGGTGTTAATGACGCCACAAGTGCTATCCATCTCCGACTATGCACTTGAAATAAGTCCATCTCATTCCTGCACACAATGCCCTCTAAACTTTTTCTCACTATATACAAAAATATATGGATTTCCTCCCTTATAGAAAAAATTCATCATTCATTTTTTTCTCCTCTGCACCACATCTATTCGCATTCACAATTCATTCTATTCATTCTCTAGGGTTTTGCAACATCAATAAAGATTATGGCCTGTAAACCCAATGGCCTCAGCTATCTGGTGTCTTTCGCCCACGCAGGGAATCGAGGACAATGTTAGTTTCATTTCCTGTCATTCCACAAAAGGATCCACAAGCGTTTTATGTACGCCATTTAAACGATTGTGGCTCCTTTGACATTAATATATATATGTATATCTATCTATCTATCTATCTATAATATATATATATATATATATATATATATATATATATATATATATATATAATATCTTAAACCATTGTTACTTCCCTTGAAGTAACGTCACAAGGTTCCACTTTTACTTCCATGACGAAAGCAATCTTCAGTTAAAGGCTGACGTGACCTACAGGGTTTCCGTTAACCTCAAGAAAGAAAGGCCCTTCTGGCCTTTTTGGGGGCATCTCCTCCTACAGAGGTTCCCGCCCCCAACTAGGCGAACTTCTGCTTTTGGATAATGGTGCATTAAAATCATATGTTACGTAATAATGCATAACAAAATGTCTAAACATATGATAATTATATCTATTAACTTCTTAAGTTACAATTCTCGTTTTCATTGTTATTCATATGACACTTTATATAATTGAGTAACAAAAAAGAAAAAAGAAAAGAAATAGGGTACGGATGAATTTAGATGCTTATAGCATCTGAATTAAATTTGTTTTAAAGCCCCTTTGTAACAAACCTCAATATCAAATGTTACAGTTCTCTACGTCCAAAAATACAGTTTAGTATTATTTTTGCACTCTGAGAATGAATATTTAATAATAAAATCATTAACAATTATCAAATAATCCTAATAATTAAATAATAATAATGAGACCTAAACAACATGTGGAAATTGAACATTAAATCATTTTGTTTGTGAAATGACTTCACAAAATTAATTTTTTCTCGGGCATAAAGAGCTCCTAAAGCGTGAAACGTTATTAACACGAGCTTCCAAAAATATGACGCTCGCATAACATTTCATTTTAATAACTTGTAAGGATTAGAACGAAGGACTTAATATAAATACTATATATATATTATATATCTATATATATATATATATATAATTATATGTATCTATATCTATGTATAATATATATAGTATAGCTATTATATATATTATATATATGATATGTATAGTATGTATTATATAATATCTTATATATATATATATTATATAATATATATTATAATATATATATATATTCTATATATTATATATATTATATTATATATAATATCTATAGAGAGAGAATAGACGATGAGAGAGAAGCGAGAGAGAGAGAGAGAGAGAGAGAGACTGTGTAGGTAAGTGGTTTAAACTTTGTTTCACAAACGAGAGAACACAGTTCAATACCACGGAGGGAAGACGTCTCGGGCCCGATTCTCGGAAAGCCTAACTGGCATCTCTAGGCGAAATCTGGTTGGTAGCAACCAGAATCAAATAAGTGCGTGGGACTGGCAACGTCACCTGAGCTATCCAACTTCTCTAACTTTGGCTTCTTCAATTTTTCATCCCTTACTTATCACAAATTCCTCAGGCAAGCAACTTTTTTACGAGTCTCGTCAAACTGCTGTGTAACAAAAACTGCAATCAGACATAACAGACAAAGTCTTTAAATGTTCATACGACATCATAACGCTGCCCAATCTCAAGGAAGAAGCGTGTCGTAAGGGTGTCGTAAATAACTTACACTTGTCAGGTCTGGGTCATAAAAACCCATAAGCGGGAATCAACCGACGTCTATTTGGGCTAGTTGAGTTCCGTGTCTTACTGGCATTCTTTGATAAGCGTCAACTTTTCTTCTGTGAGTTATCACATCGTGGGAATAATTCAGTTAGTTAGCTTTTAGCTGGACTTCCTTTATAGTCTAACATTAGGCGTCGTTTTTCGCCTGCGTTCATAATCTACTAACTCACTTAGTTAACTCATTATGCCAATATGTTGATTCCACATATTTGTACCAGCACATTCCAAATGATGAAGATTCTCATTGGCTTGTATAAAAAAGAATATATGCACATTGTAAATAATGTAAA
Source organism: Macrobrachium nipponense (assembly GCF_015104395.2). Classification (NCBI taxonomy): domain Eukaryota; kingdom Metazoa; phylum Arthropoda; class Malacostraca; order Decapoda; family Palaemonidae; genus Macrobrachium; species Macrobrachium nipponense. The sequence goes on along the minus strand of NC_061101.1, from coordinate 23,240,186 downwards.
TGACAGTAGTATCATTTTCATCATTCTTTAAATGAACAATATTGCACTATGTACAGTCATCTCTTGTTTTTTTACCTCTGCGTTATTTTTGTTCATTAATTAGTAGGGCTCTTCATATCTCTAAGGGAAGGTCTATTCTCTCAATTCTAGTTGTTTATGGTTTATATGTCAATAGGGCACTGTTGTTATGTACTGTCAATATTTTAATAAGGTATCTGCGGAAAGTCCTCTGTTAAGGCTCACAGATATTGATCAACATAATACTAATAATGAATATTAAAATGCACACTGATCTTGTGGTTCAAATATCTTGAAATATATACGTAATAGAAAGATTAAAATAAAACAATAATAATAATGTTCATTATTATTCCCGCATACGAGCGCGAGGTTAATTGTGCTTTAGGCAAACAGGAAACGGTCTAATGCAACACCCGTATTGTTAAAGCCCTTCCATATTCATATTTTCACATTAAGGCCGTGACACTATGAGGTGACTTTCTTTTTTCTGTATTAAAGATCATTTCCTCGTTTCCATTCTTTCATTTTCACTTTGGAAGGGGCGACTCTATCTCCTACCTCAGGCTTATGTAACCCTCGTGCCTGGGCAAGAAAGGGGTTTACTCGACCCATTACGAAGCGAGACTCTAACTGTACCTTTGCCTTTATTTTCATTTTTCGGCTGGGGCACATTCCTTTATACAGAATGAGTAGGGATTCATTAGGGAATTTTTACGAGACGGTGAATGCATTTACCGGTTTCTCATCCCATTCATTTCTCGCTGTACCTGATCAGCGTTCTGGTCTCTCTCTCTCTCTCTCTCTCTCTCTCTCTCCTCTCTCTCTCTCTCTCTCCAATGTTTCTCTGATATTCCTAGTAGTCATCTCTTTTTTTCCCCTCTCATATACTCTCAGCTCTCTCTCTCTCGTCTCTCTCTCTCTCTCTCTCTCTCTCTCTCTCTCTCTCGCTCTCTCTCTCTCTCTCTCTCTCTCTCTCTCTCTCTCTCTCTCTCTCTGAGGGACCTGGGGCAACCCGAACAAGATGTAAGGTCTGTAAGGTACGGTAACGTAAGGTCTCTCTCTCTCTCTCCTCTCTCTCTCTCTCGTCTCTCTCTCTCTCTCTCTCTCTCTCTCTCACCTCTTATTGTTTTGTAACACTGATAATAAAGTTCAATTTACTGGAAGCCCTAATAATGGCATTGCTCCTTTTTAATCTCATTTTTCTAATCTGTACCCTTTTAACTTCATCTATTCAATGACCTCCTTCAAATTCCTTCTTGCTGACCCATTCACAAACGGAAAGGTCATAAAATGACCTTTCCTTCTGATCCGTTTCTGAAAACTAGTTATCGGCTGGTCTTGGTCTTCTTGCAGTTCTGGATAGGATTCCGGAAGGGGATCGAGAGAGGAAAACTCGCATGCTTCAATGGTTTCAACATCGGTGTCTTCTTATCTCTGTGGCTGTTCCTCTTGCTTATCCAACTGAGCTTAACGATTTGGAAACTGAACCTTCCTTACTAACATTGTTTTAGGTTTAAAAGCGACTTGGAAGGGTCACATCATGGACCTGGCTAATTCTGCTTCTACAGTAGAATGCTCTTCTGAGAAGTTCCCTCAGAACCATAAGGGGTTTACTCAGCCTTGTACAGAGTGTCGATCTCATATCTTGTTCGTCTTGAAAAAGATGAATAAAGGGTTCTCCATCTCTCATACATCGGTTATAATTAAAATATATCGTAATGCCATTCCCTTCTATGGTCATTGCTCTCAAGAGCCTCTACACAGTTGGCTGACTCTAGTATCGTCCTTATCATATATGCTAGGCTTCAACAACACCATATATACCACCAGGAAGTCATAAATTTAATTTTCAACAAGTTTGACCTATTCGTCATGCTAATTACTCCCAGTATTTGAATTTCGTATCTACCAACTTTTATTTTTTTAATTAATTTACACGTCCTTAGAGAATGTTTTTATCATCTCTAGAGAAGAGATTATTCAACACAAGTTTCATTGTACGATACCTATAGGGCAACTATATCCTTACTATGAGAAATGGAAGAAATTCTCTCTCTCTCACTCTCTCTCTCTGTGGCAAGGCCATATGTCAACAACGAGACAGGACTGCGAAATAAGAGAGGTAATAACAACTTGTCCTTCCCATAAACTAGGCGGGGAATGGTCGTAATCTTATGTAAATATTAAGAGAGACCAAGTAAAAAAGTAATTTGCAGCAATAATGTGAAAGCCTTATTGTATCTAATTCTTACTCATGGCTCTAGAAATAATGAATAAACGAAGTTCACTGTAATGCACGACTGTAAGGAATGTAAGAAATGAAAGAAATAAACGAAGGCCAAAATATCTTCAAATCTGCTTAAGTAGAATAACCTATCAAAAACTCCTAATTTTCATATAAAAACAATCCTTTGTTCTACGAGACCTGGAAAAGTCCGAAGGAGATGGCATTTAAAAAGTATTGTAAAGTAACCCCATGGTTGGCCTGGATGACATTTGATAAAATTTGAAGTTTAATATAAGAGATATTATTGTATCCTGTATTTTGACACATCTTTAAAAAATGAGAGGTCAAACATTGATCCATTGATTACGAAGCTTATTGTTTGTAGTTGTAGTACACCATTTTCCAATTTAACCCGACGGAAACAATCACCAATGAACGATATTATCATTCCTAGTCTCTGACACCCTGTGACATACAATCTGTCACCCATCCCCCAAACGTGTTCTCAATAATGTACCAAGCATATATCCATTTCTAAATTAGCGGACCTTGCCATTAATTTACTGAATCAGCAACTAACGAGCAGTCAGCCTCTAAAATTAATGAGAAACACGCTTCCCAAAGAACTCAAGGGATATAACAAAACCAAAGGCATCAAACACTCCAAAGAACGAACAATGCGCAGGACATCTATTATAGGGGGTGACAAATATATTGATGTTCAAGAGAAAAATGTGAAATTACATGACATATATCGGTGTTTTTTTGCATGAGTTTTGATTTTATACCGAGAATTTAATTTCCTTGTTTATTTCTGGATTTCCTCCCACCGTTTTCATAAAAATTTCAAGGTAAAATGTGTCCTTCATGTTTTAAAACGACTCATTTTTCGTTTAAAATGACAAGAGACCGATATAAAACCTTATCGTATGTAATTTTGAGATTGAAATGTTTTACCTCTGTATTCTATGAAATGAAAATTACTGAAACCTGCCGGGTTCGCGATTCCTGTGTAAGGATGAGTTTTTTGGAGGTAAATTAATGAAGCCTGCTAAATACTTGAGCAATAACTTCACAAATTTTTTTAGAGCGTGTTCGTTCCGTGCATATTATTTGAAGCACAAATTAATGAAGCCTCTCAAATTCTTTAACTTCCTATCAGATATTTCATTAGGCTGTTACCTAACATTTATCACCGTTTTTTTGTGTTACTAGGTCAGTTTGTCGCACGATCCTCTCATGGCTTAGCGCTTGATTGGGATTTATTGAAATATAAACGAACTGCAATCACGTTGTACACTCCCGAAATAACAGAATCCTAACCGCTTTGCTTGTTGTGAGAGGCACCAAATGGCAAATTGGCATAGGTTTCAAGCCACATACTCTATACTGAAAAAACCACCCACCACCAAAAAAAAAAAAAAAAAAAAAAAAAAGATTATGTCTTGATTTTTTTAACGTGCGTGGACGTGGTGCAGATGAAAAGAAATGTTTGATAGCCGTTTGATAGACAAAAGTGTGTGGGGAAGCTGACTCGTGTCTAGTTAGAGAGAGGAAGAGATGAAAATGTGGATGTAAATGCAGTAAAGATATTTAAGGTGAAAGAATGAACAATATAGGAATAGAGCCAAGTGTTGAAAATTCCAACTCTGAAGAGTTAGGTGAGAAGTTAGTAAAATTCTTCGATGGGGTCAGAGGGACAGCAGAGGGAGTGAGGAGAGTAAGTGGAGGGCTCAACAAGTGGAAGGTTTGGTAAAGAAAAAATATTTATGATTCAGTTGCATGACAAAACAAGAGATTTTGTGCAGACATGACGGATAGTGTGGTAAGGTAGTGAGAACACAGCAAGAGAAAAAAAAACCACATGTAGTGAAGATAGAAGGGAGAAGGCGAGGAAGAACTTTAGGGAAAAAAGATTTTGTACATGAAAGTAAATACAGAGACAGGTAACTGAACGAACGGATTTCGGAATAACGAATGCAGACGGAGAGATGATGTCTAAAGCTAATGCAGCCATGGGTCGATGGAGTGAGTATTTTAAGGTTTCGATGATGTGTGGGATGGAGGAGGGGAGCAGCCGAGTGACACCTGAATGGAAATGATTGGAGTAAAGTTAAAATGACCTATGTAAAGAACTGATGGGAATACCGGTGAGATGTTGTGGTAGAAGGAAAGGTCACCACAGTATAGGTGAGAGGAATAAGGGTTCCACTGTATTAAGATAAAGATGATAGAGAGTGCCATAAAAATTATACATAAAGACATATATATATATATATATATATATATATATATATATATTATATATATATATAGATATATATACATATGTATATATATTCTATATATATATATATATATATATATATATATATATCATGTATATATATATATATATATATATATATATATATATATATATATATATATATATGAATGCAATCCTGTGATAATTACCCAATTATCAAAGCTTAAATTTAAAGATAAGATATACATAAATCTTCATATATCATATAACATTCCCAGACACCCTTTTTAACTTAACCTAGCAAAAACATCTACATATTCATATTCTATTCAAGTCAGACTTTTGTAAATTCTAAGAATTCAAGATATTTTTCTATAAAATCTGTGCCATTTTAGATTCGCAAATATTTTACGGTGCATAAGGATTACCATATAGACTTGCTGATTTAAGATTGAGCAACTTCTACTTTTATCTCTGCCACCTCAGTGCATCAAAAATTAGAATTCTGCTACTAATAATATTCTTATAATAATGACAATAACAACAGATTCTTTTTAAAATAAAAGTTTTTATGTAAAATAAAGAAAAAATCAGCATATTACTCACTTTGCTCTGAGGGCCAGCTGCCGATCGTTGGGGCAGACCCACCTCTCAGTCATCGGCTGGTTGCCCAAACTGGCCCTGCGTGCCATGGGAGCTCGGGGACCTCCTCCCGTGGCACCCGCCGGAGCACTGTCGCCCATCCCCCCACTTTCGACTTTTTTGCCAACGCCCCCTCCAGCCCCTCCCCCTCCCCCAACTCTGTTTAGGGGGTCCATCTTAGGGGATAGGTTCAGGCCCCTTCCATTGTGGAGAATGAGAGGTGTGATGTCGGTCTCTGTCAGTCTCCGGCCATGTCTATCCACCTTGGCGGTGTCTGGGGGCCGTCACATGAAAATTTGGGCCTCTGCTTGGTTGGCCCTTTTCACTATTCGCTTTCTGTAGCTCACTCACAAAAAAATTAGATTAAAAGCGAAGGTGACTTTAACAGAACTGTCTTTTTATCAGGTATTCGCTGATAGCTTACACAAGTGCGGATATTTCGTAAGACCAAATGAATTCAGAGAAAAATCTTGTATCACTCCGACTTTGCGTTGCGTTATCCACTTACGCAAGTTATGACGGGCCGTAAGATAAATGCAATTCTTAGAAAATTCTTTCTTGTTTAGTAGGCACTTTGCAGCAATTCGCAAGAGGAAAGTAGTTTCCAGACAATAGCTCTATTTTTCTCTCTTATTTTCTCTTTAGAAAATACTGATATAATTCTAAAACACCTGAATGAGTAAGGTAAAATCTCTTTTTCTTTTTACTTTGTTTCTCGATTAATAATTTTCCTGCTACGAAATACTGATATTAATCACAATACTTGCTTAATACTCTAGTTAATCCCCACACCTGAATAATTCTAAAAGTATTATGAAATCATTAACCTGAGGTTATTCAGTAATAAATATCTGACTTTAGCGCAATCTTTTCTGATTGCCTGAACAAAGGCGCGACGCACGTTTTGAGAACTTTCTGTATCTGGTTTGACACTTCACCTGAACTGCACTGTTGGGTGAGAAGCTGCAAGAATGAAAATACTATTATTGAAGTGGAAAAATCTCAGATCATTTCCAAAAGCTATTGGCAGTGTGCTTCAATACTTCACTTTTTTTTTCAGCACCTCATTTCCTCAATTCTATATCAAAGATACTTCCCCTCTCAGTTCGTCAGACGAATTTCACTCTTTCTTCAGAACTCGACAAGAATCCACCGTTTTCAATCCGGTACCTGAAAAAGAAAGAACATTGTGTTAGAAAGAACATTCTCATTCCAGAAGTGTGGACGAAAAATATATTAGACCACGTTCGTATCATTAAGGTTCTTGATTACCCAAAGATTTATTACAAAACCTCTCGATAATTTAGAGCCTCTTTACCTTTCACATGAGTGAAAAATAGAGGGGAAATGGTACTTTGCTTATTTCTTTATTGCATAAAATATTTGGTATTATTATTAATATTTTTCAAAAGATGAACCCTGTTAATATGCAACAAGCCCACAGGGGCCACTGCCTTGAAATTTAAGCTTCCAAAGAATATAGTGTTTATTTGAAAAACATAACAGAAGGTAATGCGAATTACAGAAAGAGGATATCACTTATTAGGATAACAGACAAATTAACAAATTAATAAACTAATAAGTAAATTATTAGAGTACAAGGAGAATTGTATTAAGGTAGTAATGCATAAACTGAGACAGTCTTTCAAAAGGACAATTTATGGAAAGTACTCAATTTATATTAATTTTGTTACCCAGGAAATTAGTATTAATCCATGGCACCATCGTTTTGTTAGCTCAATGTGCATTAGTTATAAAATGTTTCACAATTCTGACCTTCCTTCGCATTCTGTTATTCCCAAACTATGCTATCAAACACGTAGTACTAGGCGAACACTGAATTCCAAAAGTTTTGTGATTTTTTGGCGAGGTTTACTACCACAGTTTTGCAGAAGTTTTGTTCCAGCTGTGACCAAATTGTGGAATGATCTGAATCATGTTGTTGAATGACTGGAATTTCAGAAGTTCAAGCTTAGAGCAATTTTTTTTTTTCAGTAGGCTCTCGTGAATTTTATTCTATAGTTATTTGGTTTTATCATAATTGTTTTCCTTTGTTATTTAAGTTATTTGTTTTCCCGTATCGGACTGTTTCCTTTAGGTATGTAGCATTCTGCCTTTCCAGCTAGAACAGTAATTTGGCTCATAACTATAAAAAATTTAAATGCACGGAAAAACAAGAAAAATAAAGAAAAAAAGTCATAGGATATAGGTAAATACAAACACAAGGGGTCAGAGGGAATGTTTACAGGAACTACTTGAACAAAAAAAAACGTCCAACGATAAACCAATACATTTTGAATTCCTCTGCCATTGAAAGGCCATTTCCTGTCCAGAAGGGTCCTTCCACCCTCACCAGAAACTCATTTCGTTCCGGCCCATGATGCCTGTGTCCCTCCTTCTCAGTGTTACTGGCTCTTCCCAAGACAGTAAAGTCCACGTCTAAGTCGAGGTGATGACATGTGCTTGTTGGCGCTGGAATGGTTGCTATGTTCAATCACGTCAGAATGATTGCCTTTTAAAAACAGTTTTTGCCTTTCCGTTTACGTAAAGATGTTTACTACGACTGAAGTAAATTAAGTCACAAGTTTATTTAACTTGAAATTTCGCATATCTGTGGGATTCGGTAGATATTCAGAAATTAGGTGATTATTCTGGATAAATTTGGATCCGATTTGATTATGACGGAAACGACGAGGGGAAATTTATTGAGCACAAATTATGTAACCGAGCATATTTACAAGCAGGTGGAGAAATGACTCGAGCTGACAGATGTAAAATGAATGAAAATGGTCTTTAATAATAATCATTAATGTAAGATATTGTATCTAAGCTGGAAGAGCAAAAACCAACTGGATGAATGTGTACGAGTAGAGTTAAAAATATATGCAGGAGTTAAATAAGCTAAATACTGAAAATGGAGAGAAACAACGGAGCGAAAGCAGAGAATATAAATAATTTTCCATAAAATAAATAATTTTCTTAATACAGTATGCAGAGTGAAAATAGGAAACCAGATATAAATGACAAACGAGAATTGGTAAATCATAAAATGAAGTTTGTTTTTAATCTAAGCTTTTGAATAGACAGAGGAAACGAGACGGAAATAATTTAACGACAAGCAACAAATCATAAGATAAACATTTTTGTTTTATCTAAGCAGTCTAGCAAACGGAACACGGGTCGTTTGGGAAAGCAGAATGAATGGACGGCCATCTAATAAATGACCCAGCCTAACTCCCAAGTTGAGTCCACATCAATTCCGCCATAAGACCGTTCCCTTTCATCACTGCTTGTTTGGTAAGCGTTACCCTGAGTGTAAATGTTGAACAAAAGGCCAACTGTTTTTGTTTACAGCATTCCATACCCTTAGCTCTCGTTCAAATATTCTACGCTGCCGATCATTATGGATGACCAAATTTATCCATTTTGCACCTGGCAATTCAACTCATCTGATCTCTCATAAACCTCTCTCTCTCCCCATCCTTTTCCCCGTATACCAAAACCCCTCCTCTAGGCTAGTCATTAAGTTGACTGGACCACAGATGAAACGTGTATTCCATCACGGGATTTTTCAGCCACGTTGGACCACTGGGTAAAAAATTATGAACGGAACTACGCATGCAAAATGTGGTGAAGGTTATAGCGAGCTATGAATACAAAAAGCTCATTATGGAGTGAAAAACCGACAAAAATATGACGTGGTAATGAATTCACATAGACCATAGAGATGGTGCGGGAAAAAATGTAGACTATGGAATAATTTAAGCGACGCTAAAATTATGTATAACGTGAAAGCGAATGGAAGGGAGGCAGGGAATGTGATAAGGGTGACGTGGGAAATATGCAAGACCTATCACACGGCCTGAAATGAATGTTAGTAAATTCGCAGAGACCAAAGAGATGAACTGAGGCGATAGAGGGGGGAGAGAAAAAGTCAGATGAGATGCGTGAGTACATCGGATGAAACATACCAGTTTTGTGAGGAGCCTGGGTGAGTCTCTACTAAAGGCTTCGCCAAATAACCGGCTTTCGAAATGAGGGTAAAACTCTGAATCAAACTCCAGCTCACATTTAAAGAACAGCCTGGGAAAATTCAGGTTGAATACTTAGCACTGAATACGCAGCTTGATCTGAAACCAAAAGGACGTGAAATTGAAATTCAGGGACATAAGATTGGATGGGAAACGGGGGAGGGAAAAAGTGAGTGGCTAGAGCGAATCACAAAAAAGGAAACGGAAGTAAAAGATGTCATAAAGACTGTGGAGGTTTTTTGCAATATGGGAGAAAGAAGCAAATCAGATTTGATTGGGATAAGAGCATTTATTCCTGGACGTTCAGGGACCAGAGGGGAGGATGAATTATTGAGATTTGCAAAGAATGAGGGAAAAGATGAATAGAAGGATAAGAAGTGTTAAATAAAGGAGAGAGAGAGAGAGAGAGAGAGAGAGAGAGAGAGAGAGAGAGAGAGAGAGAGAGGTAACAGATGACGAATATACAAGTACTTTATGCATGTAGTATACATGCATATTTTCCATAACTAAACACTACATATATATTTATATATATGTGTATATATAAATTGTTTTCAATATAAAGTTGTTGATATTTTGCCTTTTTCCATTCGTCAATTGGAACTTCTGACTAGTAATTAAAATCTCCCTAAAAATGTTTCATAAAACAAAAGAGCAAAAAAAATTTCTACTCTGGAAAAAACTGATGATTTCAATGTACGGTACTGAATATTTTGGTTTGTGGCACGTGAACTTTATTTACTTTCAGAAAAAAAAATCTGTGTAAAAATCATTCTTTCAAAGTATATTAAAAAAGAAAACACACACACACGCACAAAATATGAATAAACTCTCAACTATTAGATTTACGGCTATAAATTCATGTAGATTCCTTTCGTGACTGAACGCCTTCGATGACAAGAGCATTGTGAATTTATCACTACACGATTCATAAACCATGCAAACAAAATCTCCATATTTGCTCTCGTTCCTTTCTCTTCCTCACTGGGATCACATGAAATCTTTTATGCCTTTCCATACTAATTGCTGAAAATAGAGCTTTGACCTAAAAATGACGAAAATAATATTGAATATTGTGGCAAAGATGCATTTTGGGTACTCCTTAGCCTATGAAATAGCGCAGTGAAGTTTTTTGGGATTTTAAATAAGTCTTGAAAACTGAACTGCTCAACAGAACACTAAATTATGGAGCTGGCCTCATAATTACCCATAAAACCAGTGGGTGCTCGTCATCTTCAGAATTTGGAAACCTTCGCTATAAAAAAACAAAAAATTAATTCACGTATTCTTAGATCACCTGAATAATTTATATGTTAACGGATATGGCAGCAAAAGCCAAATATTTCTTGTTTCCAACATTTGTAGAGTTTTTTATGAAAAGCACTGAGCACAGAAAAACTTTTATTTTATTCTGGAAAAGTAAATAAAGCTGCGATATTGCTGATTCAGACTGCAAGTAATATAATTATCACGTAGGTCATCATATACTTAGCAAAAAAGTCTGAATAAAATAAAAATGTAAAAAATTCACAAGGCCACTTTTGCTTAATAATGCCGTCTAAAATCATTAGAACAACTGCAACTCTTAATGTGAACGCTCCTGTTAATCAATGAAAGAAAACCATTTTTCTAGGTAAGGCGAGAATGCAATCGTCATTGGCCGGTTACAGTGACGTCATTCATTAACGCCAATTAACCAATTAGGAATCTCAACGTGTCAAGTCCTAAGTGGTTGATTTGATTTGAATGATATGATTGGTTAATGTGAAAATTCTGTCATGTAAATAAAATATTTCCGATGAGTGACCAGTGGCGGGCGTGGGCCAGCAGCTGAGAGAGAGAGAGAGAGAGAGAGAGAGAGAGAGAGAGAGAGAGAGAGAGAGAGAGAGAGATGGGAAGGGTAAGGTGGATTAGGTATTTACGACAAGGAAGCATTTATTTTTTTCTTCAACTTTTTTTTGCAGAATTCCGTGCTGTGATGTTTCATCACATCCAAGAGCTGAAAATGACAGGGTAATATTACAGTAATTGGCTCCAATTGTGGGAATTGCCGGTAGTTTAAACAGCGAGCGGCAGCTAACGCACCTCTAATTCGGATTTTCATAATCGAATTCCATAACTCTGCGAGTCGGCATTTAAGTCACGAGGCCTTCAATACTTCTTCCCAAACAATTATTATCGCGTATTTACGTCTTCTCTCCTTTCATACTGAAGAAGGATTTCGAGGATGAAATGGCAACACTACTGGCCATGTAGAGCGATTCTGGAAAGCTCTAAAACAATGAATGAAAGCCTTGAACACATTGCCATTGATGAAAAGACTTCTGATCAGTTATCAGCTAATCCTACAGGTATAATGACTAACTGAAGCCGTGTTATATTGCTGCAAGATACAGTTCTTAGTTTTCTATAAAAGAAAACTATTGAGATGGCTTTGTCTGTCTGTCCGCCCTTAATCTTAAAAACTACAGAGGCTAGAGGGCTGAAAATTGATATGTTGATCATGTACCCTACAATCATCAAACTTACCAAATTACAGCCCTCTAGCCTCAGTAGTTTTGATTTTATCGTACGTCTGTCAACGATACAGGACAGGCCACCAGCCGGCCGTGGTTAAAGTCTCATGGGCCTCGGCTCATACATCGTTAAACCAAGACCACCGAAAGATTGCTCTATTTTCGGTGGCCTTGATTATACGCTGTAATTATACGCTGTACAGAAAACTCGATTGTGCTGAAGATACTTAGGCGTATTTTTAGCCTCTTATATTATTACGACTAAGTAAAGTGTGACGTCGAACACCCTGAAGTTTCTGGATAATTATGAGAGAACCTCCATAATCTTATAAGTTGTAAGGTAATTCAGTTATATAGTAAGGTTAATTTTAAACCTCAACACAAACTTTGGATCACTTGCACAAAGGATTCTTATATGAAACTTGTACAACTTAAGTATTTGTTAAAAAGCTGTGTTGAGAAGTTATTAGCTTTTACCAAACTTGTACATTATGCAAATATAATTGTAAACTTGGGATGGGGAAAACGCGTAGGATAAAAAATTGTACTAAATTATAAGTTACTATAGAGTCACATTGCTTGATATCACTTGTTTTATTATTTGTGGTAAATAATGAATTAATAATTTAACGCAAAAATTATTAGTTTCTTAGTTATTATTTAATATTAATGTCACTTTGTGCTTTACTTAAAATTTAGTACACTTTTCCCTCGGCGTTTTCTCCAACCAAAATTAAGTTATATTAGTATAATATACAAGTTTGGCAAAAGATAATAAACATATGAACTTGACAAAAGACTTCTTATATTAAATCAAACAGTGACTTTTAAAGTAAATTTCACAAAAGTTCCATGTACAAAATGTATGTAAATCTCGTGTAGCACAGTTACGGAAACGTTACTAAACCAATCCCACAGAATGTTCATTCATACTCTTAGCATTTTTATTTTACTGAATGCTTCTTTAGTACAAATAAAAAATAGCAAAGTAATCCCATGTATATGTATGTATATATATATATATATATATATATATATATATATATATATATATATATATATATATAATTCTTACATACAAACACATAACCGTGTGTATATATAAATTATATTCATATATGTATGTATTTATGCACACATTATAAAATAAATAAATAAATAAATATATATATATATATATATATATATATATATATATATACACACACACAGTTATATATAGTGTCTCTCCCTTGACATATTTGGTAATAATACTATGACAATAACTACTATTGATATTCCAACGATTGCACATAAAGTTACTAAAGTAAACTTTAACAAACCTAACCGTTACCAATTAGCGAAGCTGTACAGAATGCCTATGGAAGGAGATGAAAGAATTGAAAAAGTATCATAAAATGCCAATGAGAGGAAATGATCTATACCAAAGAACTAAATATCATTGGAGAAATACATAAGTCGAAGAACTTCTGGGACAGGCGCTTACAGATTAGTATCACAGGTTCGAATTGTACAGCATAAGGAACAAATTTATGGTACAACACTGAACTATGATTAGAGTTCCCATTAATTAAATGAAATAAAGCAGCCGAGTTTCTTAGTCAGGTTTCATCCATCTTACAAGACATCTAAGATTTAATCGATACAGTAAAAAAAAATAAAAACTACCTGCATTTTTGTATTTCTCTTCATTGGAAAACTGAAGAGAAAATGTTGCATACATTCGTCAAAATGTCACTGAAAGATGAGGGCCATTCGTCATTTTGACAGGGCCTCCCGTGAAAGAATCCCGCCCACCCACCCTTCCCAGTGAAATATAACAGGCCAGAAAGCAGAGACTTTTTACTTTTGACAAACCAATTTTCTGTGATATGTGTTCAATACATAAAAAAGAAAAAAAAAGGTCTTCAATAGATAGTTTGAGTTTGGCCACAAAACGAGACATATAGTACATTTCAAAGTAATGATATAAGTTCATATACTATTCATAAACGCACCTAAATCTCCACCTAAATCTCTTTTTTTTATTTCAAAATATCAAAATTGAGCGTTGCTGAATAATGTATACTACATAGTAAATGATGCAAGTTCATAAAAAAACTCACAAGCTTCTTGTAAGTTTTTTTTTTTTTTTGTACATTTTGTATTTAAAATTCACTATTTCATGGAAGAGGACAACGATATATCACGATTAATTATGACCTTATTTAATGTTTTCGAATGCTTTGGAAAGTTATAATTTTGCGAGTTCTTAATCCAGGGCCCAAATGTGAACGACAAACCAAGCACTCTTACACTTATAGGTACATTTACTTCTGTGCGGTATAAATCTCATTTAACTGTTCAAGACCTGTATTAGCCTCTGCCACAGCAGTGTGCGCAGACATATCCCATCACAAAGCCTCTGCCACAGCAGTGTGCGCAGACATATCCCATCACAAAGCCTCTGCCACAGCAGTGTGCGCAGACATATCCCATCACAAAGCCTCTGTCACAGCAGTGTGCATAGACATATCCTATTACAAAATCAATAGCTATAATCCTTCAAGCTACCAACTTATTGCTTCAACTTTTATTTCCGAAATTCCACTTTCTCTGATCCACAAGCACCACTTGTCTAGGCCTTTCACAGTCTTGTAGAAGTTTTGTCCGCCAGATTTACTTCGTATATTCCAATCTTGTTACTTAATTAAAAGTTTTTTGTTGTTGTTATTAACAACGCAACATCTAGTGCCTTCCTCGTTTCAAGCTTTCTCTCTTACTTTTACCTCTTCTTCTATTCTTGGTTCATTTTTTGAGTTATTCACAATTTTTGAACTTCCTGTTTTTACTTGAGCACAGCCTGAAATCCCCCTTCCCAAACATTATACAGCAACGAAAACTCATCAAACTTGTATATGTTTTTGTGTTTCTCTCAGCACAAACATATTACAACTTTTAAGAGAGAGCAGTTTTTAGCTTCTCGGCCAAAATTTAAATGAGAAATTATCAAATACAAATTTAAAATCACCTTAATGTAACGAAGTGCCGCTATTTTAATAACTGTGCTAGTTTCATCAGTTTTTTATATTCAAAAGCCACTCTTAATATACAAAATATTTGCATAGGGATATTTTTATTCGCACCTTCCGCATCGTTCATTTTGCATTCATTTCACGACAGTCCATTATAAAGGTATACTATTTTTAATTTGCTTCAGATATCTTTCATAAACTTTCGCTCATATACTGCCCTCCAACTTGGAAGTTTAGAATTTACTCCATAACTCTCTGCAAACGACAAAATTGGTCATTCCTTTTCCTTTTAAAAAATTATTCTCTTGGCAAGCGGTCCCTTCTCGCAAGATGAAAAAAATGCCAGAAATTCACTTCTTGTATCACTCACATCCAAAATGATAATACACATATACAGTAAACAAAAAACATACCTATAATTTAGATCTACACTTTCTAAATACCCCCCCCCCCAAAATTTTTTTTTTTTTTTTTTTTATTCTATTATGGAAACTTTCAAACTTTTTCAACACTTTCAACATCTTCTATACTATACCTTCTTCAACAATCTTTTCTACCCTACCTATTTTCTTATTCATATTTAATTTTTTAAAGTCATTCATGATTTTTGCACTAAACATAGCTTAACCACACGCCAAAACATTATACAGTAACGAAAATCTCATCAAATTTAATTCAATCACTAAAACATTTTTCTGAGGTCCAGTTTGCTTCTCTCAGCACAAACATAAACAACTCTGGAGGGACGCAGATTTTAGCTTCTTTGCGAATCCTAATCACAGAGGAGTGATTTATTATTTCAATAACTCTGGTGGTTCCACTAGCGGGGTACCAATTATTGAAAAGTCAATCTTGATTACTAGAAAATCTTTGCAATGTTTTTCTTTATTCGTTCCTCGCGCATAGTCCAATTTGCATCCATGTTGCCAAAGTCCATTATAAAGGCAAACTGTGTCAGATTTCTTTCGTAAACAGTCGCTTAAATACAGCGATTAAACTTGGAAGTTTACAAATTACTCTATAATTCTCTTCATCTGACAAATTGGTCTTTCATTTACCTTATAAAAATGATCATCTTGACGAGCCGTTCTTTCTCGCAAAAAAAAAAAAAAAAAAGGCAGAAACTCACCTCTTGCACCACTCCATTCATGCATTAAATTAACAGATATTGAGATGAAATGCACCTGTGATTTACATTGTTAATACAAAACAGGCACCCTCTCATTTATATACTGTAAGCACCTAAACATGCTTTTAATTCATTATAAAGCCCGTTAATCGTTTTCAACAGCATCATCTATGCATCATCAAAACCCTCCACACTGCCTGTCTGTCTATCCTGTCGGAAGATAGTTCTAACATGTATGCCACGTGTACCTCCAAGCTTTTCACATAAATTTCGTAACAAACTCTCGATCCATCCCCCTCCTTTCTTGCCAAAACCCTCTGTTCTTCTCTCAGCTCTTGTTGTTTTCTTTCCTCTTTCCTCCACCAACATCCTACCAATTGTACACTAACAATTGGAAAGTGTTACATATATATGTTATATATATATACTATATATATATATATATATATATATATATATATATATATATATATAGAAAAAATCCACGAATGAAAGAAAAACAATGGAGTTCTACAAGGCCTTTCGACTTCTCGCCCTTTACTTAGCGCACTGAAGGAAAATAAAAATAAGTTTACAAAGAAAGCTCGTATAAATGACAGATGGGTTACAAATGAAAAAATATGCACCTGGAATCCAACATAATTGATGAATTAGTAGACCTGTTTAGATAGGTCTACTAGTTCTTCAATTGTGTTGGATTCCAGGTACATATTTTTTTCCTTTGTAAACTTATTTTTATATTTCTTCAGTCTGCTAAGTAAAGGACAAGAAGACGCAAGGCCTTGCAGAACTCCATCGTTTCTCTGTTGCTTCGTGGATTTTGTCTTTATATATTCATCACGTTCCATATTTTCGTGATTCAGTTATACATATACATATACATATACACATATCATATATATATATATATATATATATATATATATATATATATATATATATATATATAACATATATATATACATATATATATATATATATATATATATATATATATATATATATATATATATATATATATATATATATAATCTCAATCCCTTCATGACTCCTCGATTTTTTCACATTTTGAAAATCGCTTGTCACTACTAAGCCTAGAGAGTCGAATGAAGACAAATAAGTGATTTTGATGCCCGGCCGAAACCCAAAAGAAATCGAGAGGTTGAGAGGACATTGTGGCTAATAAATACTTTGCACATCGAGTATAGCGGTAGGCAGGCAAAGTGGAAATGGGCATGTGACTAACAACCCTATCCCAAAATAGTTATCGAAATCTGGAGTTGAGCAGACTCTGAATTCACCGCTTCTAAAGGGAAAAAATCCTATTAATTCAAAAGTATTTTCTTTCTGTTACCAGTCGCTTTTTCCTTATGGTCTCGTTTTCCTTTCATTTGTTCTTTTCTTGACTGAAAGTGCTTCCCTGAGCAATGAAGACAAGTTTTTTTTAACTTGTTTTCAATAGTTTCTAACGGTTCTACTGTTATCTGCTATATGTAATTATTTGTTAATCTGAGTCAATACTGAATGATGCTTTTATCATCTAAATAACAAAATACTTGTATTGTTTTCTGCGATTCGAGATAACATTTTAGACATAGCCTTAGATGGAATAATTCCAAACTGATCATATACAGCAACAACTGCCAAATATCTTTCTGATCAGGGATGGAAATATATAACAAAATCTGTATTGGAATTTCTCTCATAAGTTTTGATCCACGGCAATTTGATCGAGGGAAGCTGGGTTGGCATTTCATTGACATTTGGCTTGTTCTGTATAAACGTATTTTCAATAATAATAATAATAATAATAATAATAATAATAATTAATAATAATAATAATAATAATAATAAAATAATAATAATAATAATAATAATATGAAGGGAGTAGACCATATCTTGAACAGGTTTTGTAGAAAAGAAAGGCAGCAACATCAGTTGAATTAATTTGATACAAAAGTTTTCATAATTCTTCTCACACCTCTCTTCCTTTAATGCTGGTATCTGTTAGCAGCTGGCAGGTGTTCACGATAAGGACAAGAGGAAAGATAGGCACTGAATATTCTGCCACGTTTTTATCCATTTACATTCGGCGGAAGTTAAACACAGAGATATGCTTCCACAGTGTAAGAACCTTGGCAAAGGCGTTGGCGTTTCCAAAACCAATTGACCCAATCCAGAAGATAGCCGAGGAGACGGCTAAAATCTCGACAAACCCTTATGAAGATTATAAATCTGTGAAGAACTACCTGAAACTCTACGGACGATCATTGCCGTGTTTAACTTCCACCGAATGTATACGAATAAAAACTTGACAGAACACCGGTTAGCTTTTAGCAGATACTAGCATTGAAAAAATGAGATAAATAAGAAGTACTGAACAGAATTTGTATAAACTCAGTTCAACTGATGCTGCCATTCTTTTCAACGTAATAATAATAATAATAATAATAATAATATATATATATATATATATATATATATATATATATATATATATCTATATATAATCAGACAGAACAGAGGACTGGCACAACAAACCAATGCACGGACAATACATGAGACAGACTAAAGAACTAGCCAGCGATGACAATTGGCAATGGCTACAGAGGGGAGAGCTAAAGAAGGAAACTGAAGGAATGATAACAGCGGCACAAGATCAGGCCCTAAGAACCAGATATGTTCAAAGAACGATAGACGGAACTAAAATCTCTCCCATATGTAGGAAGTGCAATACGAAAAATGAAACCATAAACCATATAACAAGTGAATGCCCGGCACTTGCACAGAACCAGTACAAAAAGAGGCATGATTCAGTGGCAAAAGCCCTCCACTGGAGCCTGTGCAAGAAACATCAGCTACCTTGCAGTAATAAGTGGTACGAGCACCAACCTGAAGGAGTGATAGAAAACGATCAGGCAAAGATCCTCTGGGACTATGGTATCAGAACGGATAGGGTGATACGTGCAAACAGACCAGACGTGACGTTGATTGACAAAGTCAAGAAGAAAGTATCACTCATTGATGTCGCAATACCATGGGACACCAGAGTTGAAGAGAAAGAGAGGGAAAAAGTGGATAAGTATCAAGATCTGAAAATAGAAATAAGAAGGATATGGGATATGCCAGTGGAAATCGTACCCATAATCATAGGAGCACTAGGCACGATCCCAAGATCCCTGAAAAGGAATCTAGAAAAACAAGACGCTGAAGTAGCTCCAGGACTCATGCAGAAGAGTGTGATCCTAGAAACTTCACACATAGTAAGAAAAGTGATGGACTCCTAAGGAGGCAGGATGCAACCCGGAACCCCACACTATAAATACCACCCAGTCGAATTGGAGGACTGTGATAGAGAAAAAAAAAATAATAATAATAATTATGCCATTCGACTATTCCACTTGTGTGCATTAGTTTTGACATGAGAGAGAGAGAGAGAGAGAGAGAGAGAGAGAGAGAGAGAGAGAGAGAGAGAGAGAGAGAGCGTAATTAAGTGTAAGGGACTCCCAATTACAGACTGTGGCCAGTACAGAACTTGCCCATTCAAACAATTATCTCTTGCTCCAGTGAGCGAGCGCTGTTACTCAATAAGAGACATTGACAAATCTACAACTCTCCTCTTCCATCGCTGTATCCGAAATCTATTTCGGTGTGACCATTTCCCAACTTATTTCAGCCTTTACTTAGAAATGAAATAAAATGTTTGCAAAAGATTCCCTAGGGCTTAGCGCAGGCAGAGCTCGTCGTTAATGCACTCCCTAATGTAGGGTGGCGTTTTTACTCTTAGTTTACGAAAGAAAAATTATGGGCAGTGATTACAACATGAAAAAGATTTTCTAGTCCACTTTACTTCTTTATAGGCAATTTCCCAGGATATAACTTCATGATTTCGGCATATCTTGAACAGAATCTCAGGGAGAACACCTTTCTCACATCTTCAATGGCTAAAGCAATTTTAAAAGGTCTCTTTACATTGTATTGCATAAGTTTAATTGTCAAAAAAACTCTCATGTTGAACTTTGCTTTTTAACAGCTTTCATGCGAAGAATTTCAGTGAATTTGATATTTCTGAAAAGTATAAATTTCTTATGATTAACATTTTTAAAAATAAAATACGTAATTATAGTCTTCAAAATAAGCTTTTTATTTTAATAGTCTGAATGACCCACGACCTCGAATTTGGAAGAAAGGCTCGTGTTCGCCCATAGTAGCTTCGCTATTCCTTTGGCGTTTGTCTTGTTTCTTTGGCGGCTTGTATGTTTTTTAACCACACGACTTTTTTGGCTGTTTGTATG
>NC_061101.1:23212563-23215063 GCF_015104395.2 Macrobrachium nipponense | reverse complement strand
CAGTGAAGAATTGTTAAAAATAATAAGTTCACGGGGAAACAGTAAAAGAAAAAAATCTTTCACGTCCTAAACACCTTTACATACAACAACCGGGGGGCCATCTCTCTCTCTCTCTCTCTCTCTCTCTCTCTCTCTCTCTCTCTCTCTCTCTCTCTCTCTCTCTCTCTCTCTCTCTCTCTTTTCCCCTTGATATAGACCCCAATCTTTTAGAACCAGCTGGGCGGGAAACTGTACAAGGGTACCAACGGGAGCTATAATGAATATTAGGCGGGAAAAATGAGAAACACTACGACTGCCCTAATGAAATATGGTTGCGGTTTCTTTTCATGCCCTCAGGGTGTTGTGGCTCCAGAAAAAAGAGAATGACAGGGTGGGGTTCCTTCTAGGTGTGGAAGGGGGTGTAGGGGTGAGTACGGTTTGTGTCTGTCTATATATATATCTAAATATATATTAATATCCGTATATATATATACATATATGCGTGTATTTAAGTATGTATGCAAGCATTTTTGTATACCAAACTAGACACAGCACTTTTACTGACTTGTTGCAAAAGAAATTTACCTTAATTTCCTCATCAAGTACTACAACTGACAGAAAAATGCACATCCGATCTCAAAAACAATAGATCCTTTTAAATTCTTTACCTCTTCAAGGCGATTTTAATATTGCAGAGACATTGACTAAATTAACAATTCTAAAACAAAAAATGAATAAGGGTGATATTCTGAAGATATCTACTGGAAACAGGTTCCAACAACCAATGCCCATGAAAACACAAGAAAAAATATAAAGGAGGTATTTTGAGATAGCACTACTGCCAAAAGCAGTTTTTTTTTTTTTTTACCTTTACAGATAATCGAGCTACGGGCTGCTCCAGGAGCAAGAGCCCGTGCCAGCACAAGGCTGGCTTAATCTTAAACAACAACAACAGATACTACGGCAGGAATATGGAAGCAAACTTCATAAAGGAGATAGTCTCAAAATAAAGTAACAATGATCTGGTTAAGGGAGATAAACCCGTCATAATGACAGGAAACAAGTGAAGAACGGTATTATCATGATAACATGAAAGGAAACAAGATAAGGAAGATATTTGCTTGATAAAACGACAGTTAACAGGCTAAACAGTACTTTCTTTCTAAAGCCGGACGACATAAACAACGTTAAGATGGATAATCCCATGATAACGTGTTAGGAAATTGGATAAGTATGATAATCTCTTGATAATTTGAGGGCATAGGATGAGGGAGATATTCTCTTAACAACAAAACAGGGAACAGTATACAGGAATTCTTCTCCCGATAATATATTACCTGTTCAACGGTGATTTTCTCATGGTAATGAGAAGAAACGGGAACTATTCCCTTGATAATCTGACAAGAAACAGAATGAGGGAGATATCTCACGCTAGCATGCCAGGAAACTGGTCAATGGAGAAAACACGAAACAGGTTAAGGATAATATTCTCATGATAAAGACAGAAAACAGGTTACAGATGTTCTCATGATACCATGATAAAGGATTTTTTTTTTCATTAAAGCAACAGTTAACAGAAAGAGGGACTATTGCCGACATCCTCACAGTAACAACAGGTGACAGGGTTAAAGGCTATCTCCTTACGATTACATGATGGAAAACCTGATAAGAGAGATATTTTCCCGATAATATTACACTTAACATTGTCAGGAAGACATCCTCTTAATAACACAACAGGGAACAGGATAAGGGAGATATTCTCACGATAACATGAAAGCACGAACTTGGTTAAGGGGGATATTCCCATGATAACATGAAAGAGGTAAAGGGAGATATTCTCGTGATAATGCAACGACATGAAACAGGTTGGTTGAAACATTACCATGAAGATGTGAAGAAGGGTCTCAAGAAATTGGACAGGATGGTTAAATGAGAACCGATAGGGGCCAAACTTAGCCCTTTCCAAAAATAAGTAAATAAATAAATAAATAAATAAATAAATAACGTTTGTTAAAGGAGACAGCCATAAAGGCTTCGTGACTTAAGCCTTAACAGGTCAGAGTTTGGAGCATAAGATAGAGACACTAGTGACGTAGCTAATCTTGACTCCAAACAGACATCGCATGCGAGGAAGCCACTTTTCATAATAACAGGTCTCTAGCAAAAGAAATGGCTCCGAAACTATCCTTGGATTTTTATTCTACTTCTAGTCACAATATTAAGAAAACTTGGCTATGGGCTGTTTCGAGTCAATGGAGTTGATGAATATTATAAGAACACTTTCCAATCCATTCTTCGAATACAACACGATAGATTATTATGATTAGCATTCTTGTGTAACGTAAGTTACTCCCAGCATTGTTAATTATTTAAGGTAAAATTTGTAAAAAAAGCTATTTCTGAAACTTCCTTCTCTAATAAATCACTGCATGAAATGCAAGATATTTCTCAGAAAATTTGAAGACTATTTCTCCTCTCTAGGAACAGATACTACAGGCAGTGATTCGACATTACTTTACTG
>NC_061101.1:23200063-23207563 GCF_015104395.2 Macrobrachium nipponense | reverse complement strand
AAAATCTGACTTGTTTATTATTTCGTCGTCTCTTTGGCTCGGAAAGAAGTTTGCCATCTCAGTAGGATTCTCTACTGATACAAAAACGAATTATGGCTTTGAAATTTGGTGTCGCAGTTTTCACTTGTTTTATTGCAAATGCAACTGGACGATGAGCTATATACCTTTTTGTAGACCTGGCCAGATAAAAAACAAGCAGGATGAGATAGAAGGACTTTCCATCGTGGTTATGCCTCAGAGGCTTCATAACACAACTGATATCAGAGGATGAAAGTTTACTGTTATAACATGCTATGATTTATAATACGTCATCTCAGTGTTTTTCTCTTTAATGTGAAAGCCAATCGGACACAAACAAATCTCCTATCTCGTCCAGGCCCAAAGAATGCAATGAAAAAGACTGAGAAGGAAAGGGCGTAAAGGTTGAAATGATGAGGATTTTCATTTAAAAATAAAATGATGAGGATTTTGATTTAGAAACATTTTTTTCAGTTCAATCGATAACGAGATTTGCTGGGAGTTCGTGGGCCCGTTTCTTCAGCATTTTATATCTTTTAAGGTATATTCAGAAAATGGAAGCATAAACTTTTAAAAATTAACTCTAAATTACTTTTCCTGCATTCTTTGAAGGATACGGCTACGGAAAAATCCGTCCACGAATATGTAATATTCTAAAGCAATATTTTTCTATTTGCTTGTATTCGATGGAAATCGCTGTATTGCAGACTTCCAAGATAGTTTCTACCCTTTAGAGCCAAGTTCCAGAACCTCCTCTCCTACTTCCGTTTTCCCTAACTCTTACAATCTTTTTTCTAGATTCCATCGTTAAAGAGGCGGTCTATGGCTTCCTTTGGGTTTAGGAGAGGCGTATTTTTCCTCTTAGTTCTTGCTCTTACTTCCTGCGGGAAATGACTTTCATTGACTTCCACTGCTATTAAGTTGCTTACCCACCGGACTTTGTATAAGACAAATATGGGGTAAATTTTGACCGCGTTACTACATAATAATTTTGGCTCTATGTAGACATCACCTGTCACCCGTTGGCAATTAGCTGTTGCTATTTTGGAATGAACCGCTGCATGGCAACAGTTATAGCTGGCAGATAAAGCATCGCTTTCAATGACAAATACGATTCACACTCCTTTTTCGAGATAAACACGTATTGTTCCGGTTGACAATTTACTGGTGCAGCAATGCAGTGAACCGTTGGAATAAAACAATTACCTCATCGCAGTAAAAACGATTAAGCTTTCATAATTGCAGCTCTAGGAGAGAGAGAGAGAGAGAGAGAGAGAGAGAGAGAGAGAGAGAGAGAGAGAGAGAGAGAGAGAGAGAGAGAGAGAGAGAGAGAGAGAGAGAGAGACTCCGTTGCATAAATGAGCGATTCTGCCCGCCATGTAAATCTGAACGTTTCCGTGACACACGTCAAACAGGAAAAATAATCGCAATTTTTTTCATGGATAAGCTACAAAGGTCAATCTCCTGAGTTATAATTTTCATTTTCATTCTGCAGTGTCCTTATAAATCGCAATACCTCCCGTGCGGTTCAATATCTTCCACTACATCTCAATATCTCCATTCAAAGCTATTTTTCTCTTTTCTCGAACCCACTTCAACTCTGACCTTACAACGGAGAGAAAGGGAATAAGGGCCTGATAATACTGACAATGCAAGAATACTGTCATATAACCTTATCATAAACATCAGCAATTCTAAAGTAAGGATAAGAAGTTTCCTCAGAGCAGAACCCACAGAGGCGGCATAAGAAATAACGATGTAAAAAGACGTGAAGGAAATTTCAAACGATGTAATTTTACTAGTCATGAGGAAAAAGGAGCCTGTGGCCTCTGGAACTGAGCATCAGAACCGTCCAAAAATCCGAAAAGGATGTTCTGGATATCCACACACTGGAAAAACTAAATAATAATAATAATAATAATAATAATAATAATAATAATAATAATAATATAACTAAAATAAGGGATAATAATAACTAAGTACTGACTGAAGGGATAAAGCTACCAGATGGGAACAACATCAAACACATAGATGAGACGGGATACAAATACTTGGGAATAATGGAAGGAGGGGATATAAAACATCAAGAGATGAAGGACACGATCAGGAAAGAATATATACAGAGACTCAAGGCGATACGAAAGTCAAAACTCAACGCCGGAATTATGATAAAAGCCATAAACACATGGGCAGTGCCAATAATGAGATACAGCGCAGGAATAGTGAAATGGACGAAGGCAGAACTTCTCAGCATAGACCAGAAAACGAAGAAACATATGACAATACACAAAGCACTACACCCAAGAGCAAATACGGACAGACTATACATAACACGAAAGAAATTAGGGAGGGGACTACTAAGCATAGAGGACTGCGTCAACATCGAGAAAAGAGCACTGGGGCAATATCTGAAAACCAGTGAAGACGAGTGGCTGAAGAGTGCATGGGAAGAAGGACTGATAAAAGTAGGCGAAGACCCAGAAATATTCAGAGACAAGGGAATGACAAGCAGAACAGAGGAATGCCACAACAAACCAATGCACGGACAATACATGAGACAGACTAAAGAACTAGCCAGCGATGACACATGGCAATGGCTACTGAGGGGAGAGCTCAAGAATGAAACTGAAGGAATGATAACAGCGGTACAAGATCAGGCCCTAAGAACCAGATATGTTCAAAGAACGATAGATGGAAGTAACATCTCTCCCATATGTAGGAAGTGCAATATGAAAAACGAGACCATAAACCACATAGCAAGCGAATGTCCGGCACTTGCACGGAACGAGTACAAAAAGAGGCATGATTCAGTAGCAAAAGCCCTCCACTGGAGCCTGTGTAAGAAACACCAGCTACCTAGCAGTAATAAGTGGTACGCGCACCAACCTGAAGGCGTGATAGAAAACGATCAGGCAAAAATCCTCTGGGACTATGGTATCAGAACGGATAGGGTGATACGTGCAAACAGACCAGACGTGACGTTGATTGACAAAATCAAGAAGAAAGTATCGCTCACTGATGTCGCAATACCATGGGACACCAGAGTTGAAGAGAAAGAGAGGGAAAAAAATGGATAAGTATCAAGATCTGAAAATAGAAATAAGAAGGATATGGGATATGCCAGTGGAAATTGTACCCATAATCATAGGAACACTAGGCACGATCCCAAGATCCCTGAAAAGGAATCTGGAAAAACTAGAGGCTGAAGTAGCTCCAGGACTCATGCACAAGAGTGTGATCCTGGAAACGGCGCACATAGTAAGAAAAGTGATGGACTCCTAAGGAGGTAGGATGCAACCCGGAACCCCACACTATAAATACCACCCAGTCGTATTGGAAGATTGTGACAAAAAAAAAAAAAAATTATTATTATTATTATTATCATTATTATTATTATCAACATCATGATCTTTATTATCATCATTATCATATACAAGTAACACATTCACCCTGACCAAGCCTGGAAGGAAGTTAACTTCCAAAGCAAGCTTCCAGAGAATCAGATGCCAATGTGTGATAGAAGAGGAAACGAATTGAATAAAAATAAATAAATCGAAATAAATAAACAAATTACTACAAATTACTAATAACAGATAACATAAACACAGAAAGATAAATAAGGACGAAATACCTACCAAGAGCGACCTCACATTCACAGACTACAAATCACTTTCATCTTCCACTCAAAGACCTTATTCACGTAAGTTCATAATATGAAAAAATCCACTTATCACTTCAACATTTACATTTCATTCTGCATTTACTTCAACATTTCGTTCAACATTTACACTTATTATGTCAACCTTACCCCTCAAATACCCGCCCATTCTACCTCGACCTGGCCTTCAAACAGACGCGAAGTTTAAAATCAAACACACTCGCGCACGCGCACACACACACACACAAAACTCAACCCAGTGATCTATCAGTCCTGAATAAGAAGCCATCCCATTAAAAAGATAATAATAATAATAAAATGGCTCCAACAGAGACACCTTCGACAAGCTATCAGTTTTTGAAGGTTGTGGAAATTGCTGAGAGAGAGTTGTGGAGCTGAGAGAGAGAGAGAGAGAGAGAGAGAGAGAATAATTTCGAACGAAGGGAAATACCTCCCTATTTTCACGGCTTTACGAATAGGTTCTTTTTTCTCACGGAATACCATATGAGAGAGAGAGAGAGAGAAAAAAAACTAATGATTATTCTCTCCGTTTGTAAAAGGGTACTTTTTCACTAAGACCGTGTGTGTGTGTGTGTATGAGAGAGAGAGAGAGAGAGAGAGAGAGAGAGAGAGAGAGAGAGAGAGAGATTGTATAGATGGACAGTCTGTAACACGGGCAATTCTATACGCTCAGAGAGAGAGAGAGAGAGAGAGAGAGAGAGAGAGAGAGAGAGAGAGAGAGAGAGAGCACAGCGATAATAATAGTCTGGACATAGCAGGTTGGAAGTGGAATGTAGGTGCATAGATCTGGAAAAAAATTCTTAGGAGCAATTAACAGACGTGACCGTTATTCGAGAGCTACGGACTATTAATCACATTTAACCCATTTTTTTTTAATCCTCCACGAATCCACTGGGCGCCGGTTATAGGTTCGCTAATTGGAAGGCAATGTGGGGAACGCCGCTCTCCTGTTGTTAGGGATATTTCACTTCTTTTTTTTATTGGTTTCTTTTATCGTTATTCGATTTGGAAAGGGCGAGAGCGTTTATAGGTCAAGGCACGGCCACTGAAGCGCTTG
The DNA here is from genome assembly GCF_015104395.2 of Macrobrachium nipponense. Classification (NCBI taxonomy): domain Eukaryota; kingdom Metazoa; phylum Arthropoda; class Malacostraca; order Decapoda; family Palaemonidae; genus Macrobrachium; species Macrobrachium nipponense. The sequence continues at coordinate 23,202,809 of NC_061101.1, read as the reverse complement.
TTAAATAATGGTGAAATTCAAGGGCACAGTATTATAGCAGTTTAAAAATGGACTGTCTCTAACGAGGGTAATTCTGTATGCCTTGACACACACACACACACACACACACAGAGAGAGAGAGAGAGAGAGAGAGAGAGAGAGAGAGAGAGAGAGAGAGAGAGAGAGAGAGAGAGAATAATATTCACGTATACAAAAGGAATTGCACTAGTCAAGAAACCCGAAGCAAGAATGAAGCATCAAAGTTCAAAAACAGGTGGAAAGAAATAAATAAAAAGTCATCGAAATGCGTATAATTACGCAGGAACTTGTATCAACATTACCGGAAGAAAAACGCAACAAATTATCCATGAAATGACACACAAATCATTCCACTAAAAGCAGAAAACTGAAACTTTTTTAACCAGGTAAAGAGCGCTCACGGCAGAGCAGGGCTATAACAGAAAGCAAAGGGTTTAATTGCAAGTTGGATTACGGCTTTGATTAGAATTCAAATGGATTCGGCAACTTCGCCCAACAACAACAACAACAACAACAACACCTTTGTTGTCGTATCTCGAAATCGAGCCGAGAGGAACTGGCGTAGACCGGCTGTTTCCATTTCCTCCCTGTATCTCTCTATCTCTCTGCTCATCCAATCAAACATCAAACAATCAGCTGTGTTCTCTTCAATGCACTTCACTTCGTGTCGAGTCAATCATCGCTGCTACCTATCTGTTGGGTTAACCAACCTCTACTGTAAGGGTTTCTCCTGCTAATACTAATATGCTTTGTTGTGATGCTCTTTTAGGAAACAAGCAACCAACCTTGCAGTATATTAACCAATCTATCAATCATTAGTGTTATTTTAATGAAGCACTGAGGCAGTCAATTAACTGGTTAAAAACTGGCATAAGCCAACCAACTGGCCTTCAGTAAAGCAAGCTGTCACCCATCCATTTAATCAATCATTTATTCATGGCATGCACCAGTACGCACAAAGATTAACTTTAAAGGGAATTAATTTGCTGAGTAAGATTGCACAGAACAGAATTATATTTGTAAGACAACAACAACAACAACAACTATTGTAAGAGAGAAGTACAGAAAATTAATAAGTCAAAAACTCCGCCTGACAAATATAGTCTATACTTACATCTCAGGAAATGTGGGATTTCCTTCCTTTTTCTGCGTTCCCCGTAAAATTTTAAATGCCACTTTATCAAATGCAAATTTGTCATCATTGAAGAAGACAGACAAATCACCATACTCTCTTCTTCCTGAAGAACACCATATTCTTTGGAAGCTTGAATTTCGAATCAAATACCCGTGTGGGGCTCGTTCCCCATGAATAGCCTTCTTCATCTTCTGAGTAATATAATATTAAAAGAAAATGTTTCAAGACGTCAAAACATTCTCAGTAATTTCAGGACATCTTTTCCAAAGCTGCATTTTTCTGTTGCTTTCTTTTCGCTCGCATTATTAAGAATCTCCCAGTCGTTGACAATGGGATCCTTTCAAAAGGAACATTAATATTCTGTATCGTCCAAATGTGATGCACTTTTGAATCAGAAAATACAACCGCATAAACCTCCTTGAAATGACACTGAATTCCGCGCTGGAACATTTTATGTTGAGACAAATCCGGATACATTTATGTAAATGAAATGCAGCTGACCATGATTGACGTTTCCGTCGGAATATATGGTCTGTCCGGTTTCTAGTTTATGTTAGGGCCACTCCATCCCACGTTAATATACATTTGCGTTCACACAATGCCATATTTATGCTCTTAAATGTATTTGTGTTGTGGTCATTTGTTGTTATTCGTATTTGACGAATGCTTTTGTATTTAACGTAATACAATTCTAACCGTTATAACTGTCTTGTAAAACTTGACTATAACTTTTTGGTTGAAAACATATGAGCAATATATTTGTGGCTCTAAAGATATACAAACGTAAATAAGTACAAACTCTTATACATACAATATGCTCACAAGGATTCACATATAAATTATATATATATACTATATATAGATATATATATATATATATATATATATATATATATATATATATATATACATGAAGTGTGTGTTACAAGTTAGACTGTTAGATTTCACGAAATCATTGAAATTTTCAGGGAATTCCGTGAAATCACCGATTCACTTAAGGACATTTAATCCCTGAGGAGTTAGTACTATAAACACGGAGAAACTGTGAGTCACATACACGTTTTTGCCGTGTTTAGTACTGGCCCCTCGGGGATCAAATGTGTTTCACCGTGTTCTGTATTAGTCCTTCGGGCATCAAATGTACTTAGACATATGATCCCCGATGGGTTAGTACTAAACACGGCGAAACAGTGTAGGTTAATCACTGCTTCACCCTTGGAGATTTTGCTAGTTTAGTGTTAGCTCCTCCGGGATCAAATGTCTTTAAGTGAATTGGTGAGTTCATGAATTCCCTGTAAGTTCCAGGGATTTCATGAAATGCCTGGTGTATATATATATATATATATATATATATATATATATATATATATATATATATATATATATATATAATATTATATAGATATATCTCAATGCAACGATAAAAGAAAATACATATGATGCAGGAGAAAGGGTATTTAAATTAGCTTCAATATAACGCAAATTAATACGGGACTTAAGATCACTACTTGCTCAAGAAACACCACTGATCTGACTGCATGCCAGAGAGCCAGAACCCCTGCTGGCATAAGGCCAGCTGAAATCTGAGATAAT
>NC_061101.1:23192563-23195063 GCF_015104395.2 Macrobrachium nipponense | reverse complement strand
GAACACAGGAAGATAGGGAAGTTAATGGTGATATTGTCTTGACATAAATTCTCTCCCTCGCATTATTTTTTTATAAGTGTATTCTGGTTTGAAATACATTAATAGGTTTATGCATACCTATACATGATGTGTTTATATAATGTATATTTTTTATATAATATATATTATATATATAATATATGTATTAATTTATATATGTATATGTATATATTATATATTATATATATATATATATATATATATATTATATATGCTATGTCCACAGGAGCCCAGCTGACACTATCACGCACTACTCTCCCTTAGGTTGTAAAAACTATTCCTCTTCATACCGACTAGGATCTTTTAGATATATTTCACTGTCGTACTAAGGTGCATGTCCCCATATCGATACAAATAGTGAAGAAATCCATAGTGTTTAAATCCATAGTGTTTAAGTGTAAACAAATATTGAAATGTATGTGTATGTGTGTGTGTGTATATTATATATAATCCGAATATATATTCTATCTATATCTATTCTTAGTCTCTGTCATGTATGTATGGTATGTATGTATTATGTATTGTAAGGTAATGTTTATGTATATCTGCTATATAATATATAGTATCTAATAAAATAGTATATCTATAAGCTCTATCTAAATATATATAATATATATACCATAATATTCTATTATATAATATGTTAATTCTAATTATATATAATATAAGTATAGATGTAGTCTGTATATATATATATATAAAATACAAAAAGGCTTTACGACAGCCTGCTCGATTCTCCATAACTATATATATATATATATATATATATATATATATTATATATATATATATATATATATATATATATATATATATATATATATATATATTTCTAATTTATATTTACACTTACACCACTGTGGATTTATTCACTAGTTTAGTAGCCAATGTTATCATGGGGAGTTTTAAGAATACAAATTGTACCAGACTCGTGTGCAATCTTATTCTTGTATGTAAATGAAAGGTATTTGAATTCCAAACTTTATTGGGCCTGCCCATTGTTTGATTTATCAATTAACGAGATTCTCTACTAGATTCTATTGTCTTTAAATATTTGCGCCAATTATTCGTTTATGAAATGAATGGACTTTTCTCTCACAGTTAAAACGTGTGCATTTAATTAACCTGCGCTGCACTGTAACGTCTGTTAGACAAATACCACAGTACGGCTCCTTCCTTAGCCATTCTGCACTGAGAATTTGTCAGGGTAATACGAAGGACTCTTCCAATGGAAAACATTTACTCTTATATTTTCAAAATTGAATCGAAAAGGATCAGGAAGAACAAATCTGGAGAACAGCGGAGAAAATACGACAGCATCTTCCTGGACGAGGTTTGAAAGGAGGCGAAAGATAAAACATAAACGTCTGTATTGATATGAGGTTAAGTTTCACGAGGAAATAGATATATAAGACGACATTTAAAAATAACACCTATCACAAAAATGAAAAAAAATATTTCTTAATGAAACAGATACGTAAGATGAACATTAAAAATAACACCTATCACAAAAAAAAAAAATATCCGTAAACAATACAAGAACATCTACTGAATAAAACAGTATTTTCTGAGCGTCTTCTGTCAAAGGGATGAAAATATATCACAATAATGAAAGCACTTCATCTGAAACTCAGCTGTGCAGCATAAAAAGAATATAGCAAAACATCACCAACAACAACAACAAAAATTTTCTATTGAAAAACGCAACGTTTTTTTAACGGATTCTGAAGGGAGAAAGAAGACGACCATATTAGATACCGGAAATCGCAGGAATAAAATATGTCTGGAACAAAGGTCAATAAAACACCGCGAAGAAGAAAAATACAAGAGTGAGAGGATAACCAGTAGAGAGAGAGAGAGAGAGAGAGAGAGAGAGAGAGAGAGACTTTTTTTCTCTTTATGTGAAGAAACCCTCATTATGACTCCTGTTAGGGTCTATCACACACCCCGGCCTCCCCCGTGGAATGTTGCTTTCATTAAGGGCAGGATTAGGGAATATTTCAGGGCTTTCGGGGGCATTAGGAAGGCATTCGGACACATCCAAATTTACCCACGGCAGCTAAGAGATCCCTGCCCAAGAATAGAACACACAAGTTGCATAATTTTCATTTTATTTCGGAATATCGCTTTCATGCCTTGTTTTTAATCATTCTTTTGCTCTTTTTATCAGGTATAACCACGTACACACCTATGTATACATACCTATGAATTTATATATGAATTTTTTTTTTTACACATGTACGTATTTTATTTTTTTTTATCTGACATGGCTTTATACGCACGTGTGTATTCATATATTTACGGCTCTTTGACCTGCAACAGCATCACCTGGAGAGTAATATTAAGTTTCTGAAAGTATTGTAAGTAACGACCGTTAGTTAAGTAAAAAAAAAAACTGAATTTTGTCTGAAAGAGCTTTAACCTTCTACCACTGGTTTCCTGTTAACTCACAACTTCGATA
>NC_061101.1:23175063-23187563 GCF_015104395.2 Macrobrachium nipponense | reverse complement strand
TCAAAATCGCCAATAACCAAAAGTATGTTCTAGAAAATTGTGATTTTTTCTAATAAACATAAAATGTCTCGGGCACAATGCGAAAAGAAGACAGGAAAACGACCCAAGAGAAGACGGAAAAGACATTTTCCATCAACAGGAACAAAGATGACCTCGAGCGATGGGGAGAGGAGGATGGAAGTACAATGCATCCGGCAGATATGGTCCTCTGCTTAAAAAATCATCTTCTGGCATAGAGAGAGAGAGAGAGAGAGAGAGAGAGAGAGAGAGAGAGAGAGAGAGAGAGAGAGAGAGAGAGAAAGAGAGATTGTTGTAACCATACTGATGGAAATTAATTTCATTTGCGATGTTCAGTATCACGAACTACCAATATTATTTAATAATAATAATAATAATAATAATAATAATAATAATAATAATAATAATAATAATAATAATAATAATAATAATAGTAATAATAATAATAAATAAATAAATAAATAAATAGATGTATAGATAGATACGTATAATTAGGTTTGTATGTAAGCATATCTATAATTATACATACATATACGTACATACATGCATACACATATATATGTATACATTTGCGTGATCGAGCATGTGTAAAAAAAAATTGCCTCTAATGTCTTCGAGGAAAATTTCATTTTGATAAAAACAACCAGGGTCGATAAATAAATAAAACAGAAAATTCCTGTAAAAAAAATTCGAAAAAGAATGTGTCCCTTCTGTAAACTCTGGCGTTGAATAAAGGAAAATAAGATTACGTGCAATCAAAAGGTTGATTCTCTCTCTCTCTCTCTCTCTCTCTCTCTCTCTCTCTCTCAATTATTGCTATCACTATCGGCAAAGGAACCAAATTGTCCTATTTGTGACACATTAAATGCATTTACAGTCTTACTCTGCTGCAAGTGTTACTATTATTGTTCTTAATATTCACATTGCCACTGCTTTTATTGGTACCATTACCCCAGCTACCACATAAACAGTCACTTCTACTGATACAATTACGACAACAATTATTCTATAACAGTTACCGTTTTAGCTTAAATGCTGTATCTATTACAACCATCACATCTCGATAATGATGATAATTGTTTTTCCAACTTCCTGGTAGAATATTAATGATAATAATACTAATAATTTCATCTCAAACGGGAACACAATTACCGGCAGTATTTCATAAAACGTTCTGTACCCCACCACTTATCTGAAGAAGAAACGTTTGCCTTTGCGTTTACCATCCCGTCTCAAGTGTGTTCCAAATCGCAAGCCAGGCACAAACCTCTCATCGTTGAGCCGTCGAAGAATCTCCCTTGTGCACAAGCCATCAACTGCCAACCCCCCCATCCCTTTTTTTTTTTTTTCTTTTCTTATCGGTGAAGGACCTTCCTTCTTCCCCTTTCACTTTCCCACCTTCTTGTTCTTCGACTCTCTTCTGCTCTCCGTTATCCCAAGAGTTTCCTCCACCCTCGGAACCCCATTGAAGAAGAGAAGAGCATCAGGTGGAAGTGTCCTTAAAGGTGTGGTGGCCGAGGTGAGCACATACATACGCGCACACGCACACGCACACACGCACACACCTTCCCGACACACCTGTAATCAAAAGCCGTATTCGTATCTCGACAGAAGCCTTAGCAACATACTCGTACATTAGCAATGACAGACCCTGCGTGTGTATGTGTGTGTGTATCACTAAAGCACACACAAGTGTCAGTGGGAATACGATGCTTCACGTGCTTAATGATTTTATCTCCAGATCAAAGGAAGCTGAAACAGAACAGGTTCAAAACAGGTTGCAAGACGAAAGGAGGGGGGTGGGGGGGGGGGGGGGGGATCTAACTTTCAGCTTTCTTTGGAAAGGAGAGAAAGGCTCGGTCGACCGCCTCTCTCTCGTCTTCTCCAAGCGAGACTGATATAAAAGAAATTAGAGAGAGAATCAAATGAGATCAAAGTCGAAAATTTAATTATCCAGGGAGCGCCTACCCCTTATTCTCGTAGGGGGGCTTCCTCTCTTTTTCATTTGTGAAATGAAGAAAGATCAAAGTAGAAAATTCTGCCATTCAGGTAGTACATGCTATCGATCCTTATGGAGAATCTTTTTTTTCCAACTGTCACTTTTTAAGATATTCACTGAATCTGGGGATTCTGTCTGAAGAATCTATTTAGGTAGTATTCAAAACATCCCTAGAATAACTATACGAAATCCGGAAAATATAAGTACCCTATGCTTTGTAGATAGTCCTTGAATCTCTCGGATTCTACTTCTAGTATATTCTCGAATCTAAAGATTCTACTTCTACGACATTCAATGAAGCTATTTTAGTTACAGGATATTTAATGAATCTGAGAATCTTTTCCTGGATATTCCAAAACATCGGTGATTCTATTTCCGGGTTCCTCAATGAGTCTGGTTGCTTTACTCCCACGATATTCGGTGAATCTGGAGATTCTATTCATAGGATTTTTAGTGAATATAAGGCTTCTAGTTACGCAATATAATACGAATCTTTGAATTTTCAATGAATCTGAGGGTTTACAATTTAATTGGGTGTAAAACAGATGACACTTACACCCTAATCATAGCAGACAGGAGAGACGCAAACAACTAAAATGCAACAGGAAACGATTAAGAATTCTCCCAAACGGACAGAGAGAGAATGAGAGAAACAAAGGGGGGTAGAAGAACTGGGATAAGGAGATACTACCAGTCAAGAGGAAAAGAGGTCACGCAGTTTGACCTTAAAGCTTTTCATATCTTAAAGCTGTGACCATTTTCCAGCTCGTCCTCTGTCATGGAGTTTACATCAAGTTAAGGGAAGAACATTGCGGTGTCTCCAGGGGGTGAATTCGGAGGTGAAGACGAGTTATGGAAGGGAAAGTCCAAAGGTAATCTCTTTCACTCGGAATAGAGAAAAGGTTCGAAGAGAGAAGGTTCACAGTCTGGGTTCAACAGAAGTTCTTTAGTGCGCGTAATAGGGAAAATTAATTCTAAACATTTGATCGCTTTAGTTTCTGCTTCCAATGGTGATCACCTCTGTACTATGAGAGTATGACGTGCAGTCTCTCCTCTCATACCACCTGCTCTTAACCCCACGACCAGACCCGCCTCCCAACACCCCCGCTCTCTCTCTCTCTCTCTCTCTCTCTCTCTCTCTCTCTCTCCTCGGGAATTCACCTAAGCTCATGTGACAATATACTTTGAAAGCGATAGTCCTGTATTTTGGTTATGTATCTATACACACATTTCAAGGAATGAATTCTAAAATCATTACTGAGTTAGTTATACACTCACCCACACGTAAAATATATATAGGCATGTGTACATACCCACATATATATAGCATTATATATATATATATATATATATATATATATATATATATATATATATATATTGGTGAGTGTGGAAGATAAAATAGCGGCAAAAGTTGAAGGGTCAGCTCTGTAGGATAATGGTTGTGAAGTGGCCGCTGGGGACGATGATGAAGATTGAAAAGACACGAAGAATTGATGGGATTACAAGTGAGGGGCTGCGGTATGCTACTGATAGTGTAGTGGAGCGGCTGGCCAAATAATTGTTCGACTGTATAGAGGAAAAGGAGATAGAGGTGACTGAAGGAATGATATGGTCATAACAAAGCCAAGTATACTATGGTTGGTGTGTGCAAGGATTTTGATTGAGGAAGTAAGACTGATGACAGAAGGATTGATAAAGAAAGAACAATATATTTAGGACAAGGAGAAGAGCTGTGGAACTAGTGCCTATTATATATGCATATATGCATACACTCATTTCAAAGGTTTGCGCAATTGAGCAAGAAAAAGGGAAAGATACTGAACAGGTAAAAGTGTTAGTAAAAGTGAAAGGAAGAATCGGCTTGTTCTGCTGTGCGTTGGCCATGTGGAAAGAATAGAGGAAGATAAGTTAGAATAAAGGGGAGTTATTAGAAATGAACGGCATTAATATCCAGGAAAATGAGTATACAGAAGGTTGGTCGTCCTGCTCGCTGCTGTAATACAAGATAAACGATCGGTAAATAAAAGTAATTCAACCCCATACATCTCAGGACCATTAGTAGTGAGAGTCAAACTCCTTGATACTATTTCCATAAAAGCAAAATAATGATTTTAGAGCTCATATACCACCAAACGCAGTCTTGGAGAATATTCTTGGAACATTAGAGGAATACAGAGCTTATATATCCCAGTGCAATTTTCGGTGAAAGTCTAAATCATGGCCACCACTCCACAGAAGTAGACTAAGATTTTATGAGTTTATTTGACCCCAGTCGAGCGATAGCATTTTTGGGGAAATCCAAAGGTGCTGCTACTCGCACCCACTCCCCCAGTTTCTAGCCCCAACCCCTCCTTAGTACAGTATTGGGTAAATCAAGTCTCGGCAAGGACCTGCCCCGAAACATGTTATGCATATCACATAACTTCTGTTGGATAAATCTTTATTATTTTCAATATCGTATCTAAATCACATTGCATTTTGCTCTTTTATCATCTGAAGTAAAATGCACTGTAGGTAGCTATTTCTAATACCTAATCCTAACATAGAGGCAACCAATACCCATACACACACACACACATACACACAATCAGACAGCGACAACGTCAAAACAAAATGTCGGACGAAATACGGGACGGTTAATCTAAAATACTCCCATTTCGGGAAAAAAGGCTGAAAAAGAAGAAGAAAAAGAAGAAGAAGATAAAAGTAAGCTTCTCGTTACAAAAAGCTTTAGGGAGTCGTGTTTCTCTGCCACTGCAACGGTAAATCAAAACGCGCCTCTCCGATTCCTGGGCCTGGGGTCTCCAATTTCACGTGGCTTTCACCACATGCAACAAGTGGCCATTAAGTAAACGAGAACCCCGGCGGGAGATTCCACCTATGGCGTCCACAGGGGAACACAGGGAATGTCCAGGGAGGGAACGGAAATGGGGAAAAAGGTAAAACCGCGCTATTTCAAGGTCACTGGCAAATTCAAACCTCGGAAATGGGGAAACACAAATGGAAACCATGATGGGGAATGCAAATGAAAGAAGGTAAACTACCTATGTCAGCGACAGGGACAAAGGGGAAACAGGCAATGTGCAGGAATAAAAATGAATTGGGAAAAAAGATAAAACCTCGTTATTTCAAGGTCACTGGCCTATACCTACTAAACCCCGGAAAGGGGAAATAGAAATGGAAACCAAGGGAATGGGAAGAACGAAGGTCTTCCACCTATGGCAGCCAAAGGGACAAAGGATACAGAGGGAATGGATGATCAGGAATGAAACGAAATTAGGAAAAAGGTCAATACTCTTTACTTCGAGGGTACTGGCATATGCCAGTTAAACTTCGGAAACGGGAAATATTAATGAAAACTAAGGGAATTCAAAGGAGGGAGGGTCCTTCACTTATGTCAGCGATAGGACACAGGACTCCTCAAGGTCACGGCAAATGGCAGTTAAACTTCGGAAACGGGAAATATTAATGAAAACTAAGGGAATTCAAAGGAGGGAGGGTCCTTCACTTATGTCAGCGATAGGGACACAGGGACTCTCTTTCAAGGTCACGGGCAAATGGCAAATAAACCTCGGAAACGGGAATATCAATGAAAAACTACGGAATACAAATGAATGAAGCTAAATGAAGAACCAGGTATAGGCTACTGTACCGCGGACAAATTTATACTTAGGCGAAGGAAGCTTGTTGATGAAATAGGTAAAAACGCTCAGTGTAGTTGTAACGCCATTGAATTAATAAGTATATGTTCACATAGGAATTGATTGATTGATTGTGTATTATATCTGGCGCCAAAACATCTGGGTAATTGACACATAGGAAGCTATACGAGGAAACAGTATGAATACTGCAGTTAGAACTCACTGATCTCTCTCTCTTTTGTTAACGCCAACGAAGTCAAAAGAAAGTTAATATAAAAAAAGACTAAATACTGTAATGAAAGCAGACCTATACAACTGCAACGCCACCACAATCACGTAACAAAAGCAATGCAAAATATAGATATAACTATATCATAAGGCAACTCTACATTTGAAAGAATGACCATTTCCATTGTAACGCCAGTTAATCAGTGAAAAGACAGGAAAAAAAGGAACACAACTTTATAACAAAATCCCAAGGACCTTTTCTGACAGAACAACAATTCGGTTATTTAAGAAATCCTATCAATGTTGGCTAAAGGATCTCCACCCTTCAATCCCATTACAGGTATAGTGGACGATCCTTCAATAAGGAGTGGACTGGTCGTTGGGTTGGGAGAGGAACAACTAACAACCAATCATTCCTGCTAAGGCGTCAAAATTGCGCGCATACCATTAACAGAAAATCTCCATGGAGCCACATTTATTCGGATGATCCTTCAAGAGGCTGGATCCATTTACACCATCTTGTTCAGGAGCACAGATTAAAAGTCTATCGTATTAAAACAAGATGACAATTGTCTTCTCAGCTATCAATAAATACAACAAAACCGCAATATCCAGAAACTGTGAACTTCCGGGAGAATAACAGAGCGGAAAACTATTATCCCCACCAGGGAGGAGGAGGAGGAGGAGGAGGGTGTCAGGTGTTGTCTCGTAACTTTCCGGGGAATACCCATTCTTCTTCGAACTTGTACTTTCCCTGTATCAATTATTCCCATGCCGGTCTCTGATACAATACTTCAGCGACCTTTGTCTGTCGTTATATTTGACGTCGCTAAAGAATTAACGTAAACGTGTTACATTGAATAACTTTATATCCTACCTTCGTCTTTTTATTCCTTAGAGCTCGGAAGTATTCAGAAGAAAACATAATTTATACTGTTTACTATATTTCTCCTCTTATTTGCTATGATGACGATCCGAGAAAATATTGAACGAGCGCGCGAGGTGATCGTCTATAAAGTCTCCCAAACAATTTTAAAATGATTCCTACCTTTACAATTCAATTTTAAAGAAACATAACAATAAAGTTACGCTTGCAGTCCCATGTCAAACACACGCTTGCTGGAGAGCCAAAATCTTTTACACCCTGAAAATGTGAAACGCTTCCATTGCACGAGTAATAACTTTGCAACCGCATCAGCTTTTATTTCTTTGGGGTGCAACATTTCTCCTCATGGTTATCTCTAAAACGAACGCTTATCTCTGGGGATAAGGCCTGGAATTACCAGGGATTAAGAATGCCTCTCTCTCTCTCTCTCTCTCTCTCTCTCTCTCTCTTCTCTCTCTCTCTCTCGGGAAGGGTTTTCAGGTGTCACAAACGAGTGAAATTTTTTTTAAATGCCTGCTCTCTCTCTCTCTCTCTCTCTCTCTCTCTCTCTCTCTCTCTCTCTCTCTCTCTCTCTCAGCAATCACAAAGGGGGATGAAGATTTTTCAAAGTGCCTGCTATCTTCCTCTCTCCGCAGTCACAAAATGGAATGAAGATTTTTAATAGCAGACGTGAAACTCACCCTCACGCATCGAAACAGATTTAAGAACAACCGTCAATCGCACATACCTGGAAGAAAACAATTTAGAATTAAAAAAAAAAATTATGAAAATAATTGTAATCCACAAAAGTAATGAAATTGTAGGCTTTCTTATTTCCTTTCAAGACTGATTAAAGCTAACAGACAATGAATCAAACAACTGGTATATAAAAATCATCAAATACATGATGCCTCTTTTACTGAATTGTTTCACTTTTACCCAATGAAATAATGAAATATAACACTCGGATACATATCACATTTAACTGTCTATATTAAGCGTTGACCGTGGAACAGGAGACAATTTATAAAAGAAATCTAGTATAAAAATCTTTTAACATGGCCATGTATTAGTTCCCCAATCGAACATTCTGACGACACTTCACCTCGATCAAAGGGCAGTCATTATATTTCCATTAGAATTCCGTTTGCAAACAGCGAAATTATTTGACTTGTCGACAATGTGACATCCAAAATAAACCCCATTACCTGAGGTCGTGAAATTTTCCTTTGAATTGTCCTGGCTGAGATTTTGCGTTTGGTTGGAAGAAGGACAGTGACACCCATTCGATACCGCTGCAGCGATCAGTTTGCGGGCGTGCCGTGAGCAGCAGTGCTCGATGAAGGGATAATATAAACCTCTGTGGTTTTTAGTGAATTAAAATGCGACCTGAAGACAAAATGTCTAAGACAAAATTCTCACTCACTCTACTTGGACCTCAGGCCTTAATATGACTCACTGCCACTTGCATCAGACTCCTCCATGTAATTCTCTTTTCCGTCATTTATTTAACTACCTTTCTATTAGTTTCTTCCTATACACGTATTAATTTTCTTTCATACATACACACACACACACACACGCACACACACACACACACAACACACACACCACACACACATATATATATATATATATATATATATATATATATAATATATTATATATATTCTATTTTTAAAAGCATAGTGAGAAAGTCTGTGATCCTCGGATTTGCTTATTCAATAATAATAATAATAAATTAGTTTTCATATTTTTATATAATCAAGTAAGCTAAAAGATTTTAAATCACTGTTGCCACAAAATCATTTCCACGATGAAGAGAAAGATTCACACGCGTACTCTTACTATGAATAATCATTGATAAAAATGTACAGCACCACATCCCTGGAATTGCCTGGAACCCTTATCCAGCCATTTTGCAAACACTTCCAAAAAGCCGCAACTTCAAGTAACTATCTTTAACCGAAGTGGTTCACAAACAGCTACGTCTTATTTCGTCAAAATTCTACGGCGTCATTATCCAGCGTTGCACTTCCCGCGTTAAGCTGATTGTTGAGAGGTAAATTGTGACCCTCCGTCCCAACTTTGCAAATATTGCGTTCCATGCATCAGCCTTCCACTGGGAGATAATGGAGCAGGGATTAGCTGCGAGAGTTTGCTAAGTAGGGCTCTCAGCTGAAAATGATGCTTTACGGTTTGGAAAGTCACGGAAAATGATCTTGGAGGTTAGTGTGTTCTTCTTTAATACTTCTCATGGTATTATGAGAACATAAAAAAGTATTCATCATAATGACAACGAAAGGAATGCGTGATGACATACAGCTTACATTGTACGATTCTACTCGTTAATGAAATTCATTACAGTAAATATTATGCGAAAACAGTAATTTTTTAAATCCTCACCCCAAAATAAACTAGGACATATTACATTTCATATAGATATAAGAACAGAGAATAACGGAAGTAAAACATTATCAATCCAATAGGTATTATCACTCCAAAATATAACGAAATATATAAAAAATAAAGAAAATAATCAACAAATCAGGGTGAAACATTTAGAATGTAAGAGAGTAAATCTACACATATGTATGTGAGAATTACCTGTAGGAGCATCAAGCTAAAATATGTTAAAAGAAAATCATAGAGAATCATAATGCTCGAAAAAGATAAAAAAATATACGCAGAAATGGATACAAGAAGTCAAAATGAAAGGGTTTGGGGAATATGAGAAAACCCTTCATAAATAAAAGGCTGTGGATTCATGTAATCACAAGATGAATGGCTTCCTCTAAATAAACATGAATAAACAATACACAAAACAAATTTATCACTCCACGCATGATTTCTAAGCGGGATGGAAGACCCACATACAAAACAGACAAAGACAGGTCCCCGGATAACTGCCAATTGTTTGTGAAAATTAAAAATGAATTGACATGAAGTTACACAAATGTTCGAGTTCTATGCTGAAAGTTGACTAAGTGTATCAAAAGTTTGGACCAGAACTAGCAACGACGGAGTGTGTTCTATTCACGAGTTTTATTACAGAATTCAAATATTACATTTTGAACACAGGCAACTAGGATACAAAGGAACATACCCTATTTTCTTTTTAAAGCAATTCTTTTCAACTGGAATCAGAGTCCCGTTCTGAAATTATATTTGATAAAACATTTATTTTAGGCTGGGGATCTTAACAAGCTCTCAAGGACTCCTTCAGTTTAAATATTTATGGTGCTTATTTGTATTCCTCTACAGACATAGACGAAAATTTTTTTTTTTTTGTCTTGCTAGATATCCACAAAACCCTGTAAGGTATTTTTCCTTATGTACGAACAGGCAGATTTTCTCTCGCAGAGAGATATTATTGATCAGCCCAGAGAGAAAACTGGAGTTCGATTCAGCCGTGTCAAGCGTAATTTATTCATTGGCACGACGTCAGAGTTGTTAATGATCGACCATAATTAAATACCATGCCTTATTAAACCTGCAAAGGTTCTCGCAAACACACACTCCCCAAAACGCTAAATGGCAAGTAAATTCATATCTCTCTCTCTCTCTCTCTCTCTCTCTCTCTCTCTCTCTCTCTCTCTCTCTCTCTCTCTCTCTCCTTTGAATGTTCACTTCCGGAAGAGGAAAAGGTGAGGCAAATCAATTCCTCATTAAATCGTATGACGTAGGATTCTGTTAGCTGAAGAGATGTTTAAACGATAAATTTCAACATGAAGAGCAGTGAAGCTGTATAAGTTACAAGGAATATGTGAAATCAGGGATTTCATAAAATCCCTGGGGAATGTGTGAAATGACCAATCCGCTTAGGAACATTTGATCCCGAAGGACTAGTACTGAACACGGCGAAACACATTTGACCCCTAAGGGACTAGTACCCCCCAAAAAAAAAATAAAAAATAAATAAATAATAAAAAAACGGCGAAACAGTGTAGATGAATCACTGTTTCACCATGTTTAGTACTAGCCCTCGGGAATCAAATGTTCCTAAGCGAATTGGTCATTTCACATATGTCCTAGGCATTTCATGAAATCCCTGGATTTCACATATTCCTTATAACATATACATGAATGATGCCTAAGTTTTGATTTACATCTTCAGTAAATACAAATACATGTGATGCGTTGATAACGAAAGTTAACTTATGGTTTTACTAAAGGTATATAGTTAGCAGGCCATCATTGTGGAAAAATAAATGTATTGCTCTTTGATGAAGAGCATAAAACGATGTGCGTATTACCGGAATCCGAACATCAGTGCTGATTTTGGCATGAAAACAAAAGGTTATTCGTGAATAACATTAACAATAATATTAATATCAGATAAAATCTTTTTGGAATTCAATTCTATACAAGAAAATTTTGGAAACATTACACTTTACACAGAGGAGAAATCTAAATCACATCTAGAGATGGACATGCATATTCAACCCTCATTTAAACTGAGTAAAACCAACCAATAATAAAGTATCACGAATAAAAATTCCTGGGAAAATTCTGCAAAATAAAAGTAGAGAGAGAGCAACAAAACGAAAAAACTACGAATTAAAAACAAACTCTTGATCTGCTGCGTAAACTGACTTTTCAGCGAACACCAATAACAGTGACCTTTGACCCTTTTCCAAGGTAAAATTAAAATAGATAGAAGTGGTTCCGCCGCTCGCGGGATTTCCTTTGTGGAATTTGTGATATATAGTTTCGACTTTGATGTTTTGCTGCGCAAAAATCTGTATCGCCATGCCAGCAGATATGTCTGTGTGGGAGTGCCAGTTTCAAACCATTATCTGTTTTCAGCCGAATTCTGTCAAACTTTGGAGATATCTGACAATCGTAATTGGGCAAAATGATTTCAAAAATTATACAAAATTGTAATAAAATAGAAAAAAAGTTTCGAGGTTTAAACATTTTTTGCTGATAAGGTAATTTATGTGTCAACTCTAAATAATGATCTAACATTACCTGTATTTTTTCAAATTCTAATTACATCTTAAACAGTTATTTCGTCTAAAAACTTAAGAGCGGAACAAATGCTTTTAAAACGAATAAAACCGTAATAAATATATTACACTTCTAACGAAATGAAAAATATTTTTCGCAAATGAATAAATTAAAAGCATTTGAAGATAGATAGACTCCCCTCAAGGAAAATGATGAGAATAGAATCTCAATAGTTTCCGTTGCTTTTCATCAGGGAGAGATTACACCTACACATGAGACAGACTTTTCAATAGAAAGTTACCTTCACTTATTAATATCTCTATTTTTTTTACTTAAAAGGAGTTGAAAGCTCGTGCGCACAATTCCTCCAAAGACTTAGAGCTGTTGCTGATGTAATACTATCAGTTAAGGATATGAAATACAATCAGCTAAGGATATTTTGCGAATGGAACACATACAGAATACAATATTCGACTTAGGCTGAAGGCCAAGGTCTGGCACCTATGAGGTCATTCAGCGCTGGAAGGAAAATTAGGAGTAAAAGGTTACAACGGTATATGACCAATTGTTAGAAGAGGCTGGAAAGTAAGATGGAAGACAGAATATGATAGGAGGTACAGTACAAGGAATGAAAGGAATTGCAGCTATAAGCCGAAAGGACACTGCAAAGAACCTTTTTAGTAATGCCTACAGTGCACCGCGCGTGAGGTGCACTGATGGCGCTACCCCACTACGAGGAGGATACTTTAGGAGACATTTTCATGTAAGGGCCTAATATTCTATCGGAACTTTC
>NC_061101.1:23155063-23172563 GCF_015104395.2 Macrobrachium nipponense | reverse complement strand
GTAAATTAATCATCGATGTTCAACCGACGTGACTATGCATTCCCAATAAAGCGTTATACTTCGTTCTTACGATGCAACTTTTTTTCATTTTCATTGCACATAATATTACCGTCGTATCCTAATGTAAAGAAGTACAAAATGAACTTCTCTCTTCCTTTTAAAAATTAAGAAGGAAAATTATTTTCGTCTTCAAATAGTCACTGGATCTAACACTTACTAATCTATCAATTCCAAACCTATGGGGTCTGCTCTCTCTCTCTCTCTCTCTCTCTCTCTCTCTCTCTCTCTCTCTCTCTCTCTCTCTCTCTCCCCCTAATTTCGAATATAAATTTATTTTTAATGTAAACAGTGACTGCAACTGTGTATCCGCTTGGTTACCTAAATATCAAAGCACTCCTCTTTAGTTTACAAATTGGGTTCGATTATTAACATGAACCTACTTTGCAGTCGTGTAAAGTCTATTGCTCAACAATTGATGAAAATGTCTACGGTTCATATAACCGACAATTACCTAACTTGTCCCTTTTTTCAGACAACAAAAGATATTTTCATATTATGCCAACGATCATTCTCTCTCTCTCTCTCTCTCTCATCCCATATATATATATATATATATATATATATATATATATATTATATATATATATATATATATATGTGTGTGTGTGTGTGTGTGTGTGTGTGTGTGTGTGTGTGTGGGTGTATTTTTATCATATCACCGTGATTCATATACATACATCGAGTACCAAATGTCTTTTAATATCTAATTCGCTCTACATTGAAATTAATATATTTGTATATATATGTTAACCAAAGGGAAATTTTTCATTTGATAATAATTTCGTCCTCTCGTGGACTCCAGTGACATTATCGACTCGGCCAACAAGTGAGGTATAAGTTGATACCGATGCCGATCTTACAAATCACTGTCGAATTCAGGTATTTGTAATCAGAATCGTCCGGCAAACATTCGACTTTGTTAACATGGCAAAGGGGGTTCGATATCGACTCTAATTACAAAGACCTGAGTTCGACAGTGATTTGTAAGATCGGAATCGGTATCTCAACTTAACTTATCCTCACGTTTTGGTTGGCCGAGTCGATAATGTCTCCGGATTCCTGATTTCTCTTCAGCCCACTGGGCGCTGGTTCGAACACACGAGAGGACGAAAATATTACAAAGTAAAATATTCCCATTCTTTTAACATATTTGAAAATATATTAATTCCGAGGTAGAGCGAATATATATATATATATATATATATATATATATATCTATATATATATATATATATATATATATATATATATGTGTGTGTGTGTGTGTATACTATATATATATTATATATATATATATATATATATATATATATATCATAATATAATATATAATATTATATATATATATATATATATATATATATATATATAATATATATATATATATATATATAGAATTATATATATATTGTATGTATATTCAAAATTAAGCAGTTTTCTCTTGCAGGTGGTAAAGTTCTAGCGCAGAAAACACCCTCATCATTAGTCATTTCGTACATCTACAAAGATCTCATCAAAAGACCGCTGAATCAACTTCACAAATTAGGCTTACTAAATTTCACCTCACAAGTCTTACTGGGATTCTTGGATACTAGGACCTTAATATATCATTTCCGGATATTAATATTTTTTACTATTAATGATCTCTAATCTATATACTAGTATAATAAATTAATCGATAACGACATAATCCTTTAATAATGTCCGAACATCCTGGATGCTTCTGTACGAAGTGGCCACCAATTTGTTTTCCGAGATTCAAGTTGGAACTAAAAGCACAAGGAGAAAGAATACTATTCTCATCATGAGTCATCCTAATCATTTGAGCCAAATGTCAAAGAATCATTTGCCCTCGAATGTAGGAATCATTTTGCTGTACTTGCAAGAAGAACGGTATGAAGAAGATGATATAATAAATCATGGAGAGATATGAAAGAAATCTACCAAACCGGTGGTACAGACAAAATGGGCTTAGAAAGAAAAAAAAAAGAAAAAAAATAGAGTTCAGATGAACCATGGAATTTTATAAAAAGGAGAGAAAATAAGATAACTTAAAAGAGAATGGAGATCACTTTGTTTGTTTTGCGTAGGCGTGTGTTTGTGCATCAGGTGTCGACCCGAGAGGGAGACGTCCAAGGCGGTGGAAGACACGACAACACAAGTCTTTGGCAGCGACCGAGAGGGTACAGATGAAAGGGAATTCTTGAAAGGGGCGGATGCTGGAACAAGAAAGGTTTTTCTCTCTAATTAAAGAGCTTGCAGGACTGGGCGAGAGACAGAGAGCTATGCAAGTGTGGAATCTTAATGGTAACCTCATTACGTCCGTTAAGAAGATAACAGAGAGAGAGAACGCTGGGAGGAGCATGTTAATATGATGTAAATGATGGTTTCACGGGGTTTGATGCTATATTTGTTTCGAGGATAACATTCTCAAGAATAACACAAGTTGATGATATAATAACAGCAGAAATTTTAAAGGTGAACCCATCTGTGACGACTCACGAATAATAAAATCGCTATTTCGAAAAACTCTGAACTACAAAAATAGGACAGGTGACTGGAAATATTAATATTCATGGAATTGTCGAAGGTGGGAGATCTGATGAAATGTGATAAAAGGTTTCTGTTTACTCCTCTTAGACTAAATTCAAAGAACTCTTGATTGAAAACAGAGATTCATACGAATCAAAGGCTGCCATGACACAATACCTTGAAGTGTTGAATTTCGCATATCCCTTCTCATGGCTCTCATGGATACTGAATAACTGTTATATTTTTATGAGAAAGGCTGTGGAAGTCCTTGAGAAGGCACAGCCTATCAGGAAAGATATTTTTGATAAAAGAAAGTGCACTAAGCTGGCAGGTGTTCTGTCGATGGACAGCTGTTCCCCGAATTGAATGTCAATAGTGGTGTACAACAACGAATTGTAACCTCTCCTCTTCCTTCTGCAGTATTCATGGGTTTTATTAAACACGTGACAACTAGAGAAAGAAATGTACAAATGAATGCGTTGATGGCGGGTAACTGGCAGATCTTGATGAAACACACGATATAGTATTGTTGACTAGAAGTATACAAGGTTTTGCAAGTATTACCTAATAAGCTGAGCGCTGACATGTACTAGTTTTGGTCTTAAAATCACTAGGTAAATCTGACATTGTGAAAATAGTGCACGAGAGCATATTGCACTAAAAAGTTTAGGTTTCTTGGTACAGTTATTACAAGAGGTAAATCTCTTAAAAAGGAGAGAAAGAGACCAACGTAACATATAGCTCGACTGCTTTTTAATACAGAGAGAGAGAGAGAGAGAGAGAGAGAGAGAGAGAGAGAGAGAGAGAGAGAGAGAGAGAGGCCTATTTCATAGTCAGTCTGGGAGGGCAAGCGAGAAAACCTATGATAGTACTTTTAGGGTATAACTGAAATGAAAAAAGAAAGTTATTCACGAGTATCCATCACATACAGTAATAATAGTTGGGCTCCGAATTTCCGAAATGAGATATGGAGAGGGATTTGCATGCGTTAGCATGAGCGAAATGAATTGCTTCGTTTATTATACATGGTTGCCTAAAACTAGCGTCATTTATCAAGAGCCTAATGGTCTTTCCCGAGACAGGTTTGTTGCTGGTTCCTTTACAGAAATGCTGGAATGTTGGGAATGGAATACTGGAATCCTAATTATCCCCCTAGTTGTCTACTTGCAAATCAAAGGATGCATCTCTCTCTCTCTCTCTCTCTCTCTCTCTCTCTCTCTCTCTCTCTCTCTCTCTCTCTCTCAGAGCACTCGAAAGGAAAATAAAGCTTCCCTTCAACTAGCAGCTATCATTGAATCAAAATGCATTTTCCTCTTGTTCATATTTTAAGAACTCTCTCTCTCTCTCTCTCTCTCTCTCTCTCTCTCTCTCTCTCTCTCTCTATATATATATATATATATATATATATATATATATATATATATATTATATATATATTTGTGTGAACAATAGAATTTTGAATATATATATATATATATATATATATATATATATATATATATATATATATATATATTTGTGTGTACAATGAGAATTTTAAAATCAGTAATTCGCGCAAAACGAAAAATCTTTAAATTTATAAAAAGTTTCCTGATGATTTACTTCAATTAAATTTTGAATCACCATAATGTCAAAATTGTGCTTTAATTCATGGCGGATCCTAAAGTTATACGAACATTCTGAGAGCATAAATATCATTGGAATTATCTCAGGAAGATAATCATGGATTTCTCCCCCGTGCATCTACGCCTCCTTCTTCGCCACAAGACTAGTATTACGAGGTTTTGTGAAACTTTATCTAAGGAACGTATTTGTGTTCTGAATTCTTAACAACCGCGCATAAGACTCGAGCATTTTTCTCGCCGTGCTAATGGACTTGAGTTGAGGTCGACATTTTCATCTTCGGTTCACGAGGAAATTTGTTCAAGGTGCGATGAATTTTCTGCCCAAATTTTGGAAGATTATTGTTATAGGGCTGCATGTACGGTCTTCAATCTCTGTTCAGTCTTTGTATGTGTACGAATTAAAAATACTAATAAAACTGCGAAGAAATTCATGTCGTGATTAAAATGCTGTAAAATAAAAATCCACAATTATTATATAAATAAATTGTTATTTGCATAAATAATAATAATAATAATAATAATAATAATAATAATAATAATAATAATAATAATACAAAAGGGCAAAGAAACAAGGACTGAAGGGATAAAGCTACCAGATGGGAACAACATCAAACACATAGATGAGACAGGATACAAATACCTGGGAATAATGGAAGGAGGGGATATAAAACATCAAGAGATAAAGGACACGATCAGGAAAGAATATATGCAGAGACTCGAGGCGATACTCAAGTCAAAACTCAACGCCGGAAATATGATAAAAGCCATAAACACATGGGCAGTGCCAGTAATCAGATACAGCGCAGGAATAGTCGAATGGACAAAGGCAGAACTTTGCAGCATAGACCAGAAAACGAGGAAACATAATTATGACAATACACAAAGTACTACACCCAAGAGCAAATACGGACAGACTATACATAACACGAAAGGAAGGAGGGAGGGGAACTACTAAGCACAGAGGACTGCTGTCAACATCGAGAACATGAGCACTGGGGCAATATATTAAGACCAGTGAAGACGAGTGGCTCAAGAGTGCATGGGAAGAACGACTGATAAAAGTAGACGAAGACCCAGAAATATACAGACAGGAGAAAGACAAGCAGAACAGAGGAATGGCACAACAAACCAATGCATGGACAATACATGAGACAGACTAAAGAACTAGCCACCGATGACACGTTGCAATGGCTACTGAGGGGAGAGCTCAAGAAGGAAACTGAAGGAATGATAACAGCGGCACAAGATCAGGCACTAGGAAACAGATATGTCCAAAGAACGATAGATGGAAATAACATATCTCCCTTATGTAGGAAGTGCAATAAGAAAAATGAAACCATAAACCACATAGCAAGCGAATGTCCGGCACTTGCCCAGAACCAGTACAAAGAGAGTCATGATTCAGCAGCAAAAGCCCTCCACTGGAGCCTGTGCAAGAAACACCAGCTACCTTGCAGTAATAAGTGGTACGAGCACCAACCTGAAGGAGTGATAGAAAACGATCAGGCAAAGATCCTCTGGGACTATGGTATCAGAACCAGATAGGGTGATTACGTTGCAAATAGACCAGACGTGACGTTGATTGACAAAATCACGAAGAAAGTATCACTCATTGATGTCGCAATACATGGGACACCAGAGTTGAAGAGAAAGAGAGGGAAAAAATGGATGAGTATCAAGGTCTGAAAATAGAAATAAGAAGGATATGGGATATGCCAGTGGAAATTGTACCCATAATTATAGGAGCACTAGGCACGATCCCAAGATCCCTGAAAAGGAATCTGGAAAAACTAGAGGCTGAAGTAGCTCCTGGACTCAAGCAGAAGAGTGTGATTCTCGAAACGGAGCACATAGTAAGAAAAGTGATGGACTCCTAAGGAGGCAGGATGCAACTCGGAACCCCACACTATAAATACCACCCAGTCGAATTAAAGGACTGTGATAGAGGAAAAAAAAATAATACTCCTAAGCAACTCGCAATGTCCAGATTACATAAACTATTGCATAAAAACAAATCACAATTATATACTTTAATATATTATTTGTATAACTAATTCATTTTTATAACCGAGGATTTTAATAATGATAATAATACCGGGCACACATTTTCTCGGATGAAATATAGCATTAGGATCCTATATTACTACAAGGATTTTTTTAAAAGTTTATTCAACGGCAGTAAAAAACTCGTTACTATATCAAGCCGGGAAAATTTTCGCTGTAAGTCTAATTTAATCACACTTTTTTATGGACATTTTCAATGTATATTTATCTTGGTGTAATATTACGAGAGGAAAATGTCATTACATATTTGTCTGTCTATTCATATATATATATATATATATATATATATATATATATATATATATATATATATATATATATATAATTTATAATTTATATGCACAAAAACAGGTGATGAACACTTTCTCATCAACGAGCTACAAAAACTAAAATTTCCTGGAACGGATGATTGACATAAAACTGAAGAGTGCAAGAAGCTTTATAGAGGTTCACATTAAACGTTCCAATATTACGAAAACAAAGCACAAATTGATACCCATGAACGTGTTTTATAGTTCTAATAGCCAGAACTAACTAAAGTATTCTGAGACCTCATACCCCAGGTCTTTCATTTTAACAGTCGTAAATGTCTGCAACAACCATCAGTCAACTGCAACAATAAGTGTCAGGGTAACACGCATCCCTCAACAGTGATCTTCGCAATTTCACAATTACCTAATATTTGTAGATTGTAAAAATCAAACGAGTACATCAGTTCCTTCACAATGTCAGCTGATGAGGAGTTTAGGCAATTTTGTAGTATGTTCTGAGTGACGCTGAAAAACGGTTTTAGCCTGGGACACACTCTCTATCACACGAAAATGTCTGGCATCTCTACTAATTTATATTGGGTTTTTACGATTACTATTATTATTATTATTATTGTTATTATTATTATTATGATTATTATTAGCCAAGCTGCAACCTAACTTGGAAAAGGATACCACAACTTCAAAGGCAATTAGCCCAATACGAAAAAAGAAACAGAACCAGATACTAAACAGTACCACATAAGGAACGAAGAAACGCGAATTAGAAAATAAATGAAAAATACGAGACTAGAAGCATGTGAGGAGCCTGTTCAATAACAACCTAACTGTACCCTGTCTGAGCTTCGGAAGGATGTACTGTTTTTATACTAAATGAAGAGAGCATTACTCTAAAACCTTACTTCAAATTTTCAGTGATTTAAGTAATAAAAAGAGTACACATTATTTACTGACGTCGGCTTTAAAGGTCTTCTTTCTTCCAAGCTTGTAACTATCATGAACCTCATCGTCACCACAGCAATAAAACAGTTACATAGTTGAGTAAGTTTTCTCCTGAATGTATGATAAAAACTGAAAACAAAGTATAATTTGCAATACAATCTTGCTAAGAAAGGAACAAATCGTTGAGTGGCATAAGTGTTTTTGGACTAATAATCACGAAAAAACCGCAACTATAAGATTTACAGGTCGTAAGTAATTGCAAAATGAAGTTACTTTAGTGTAGTAATTAAGGAACACACACACACAGATGTAGCTTTCCACATTCGATCTCATGGAGATTAAGTCAAGCACCTCATCCGAGTCGAGGAACCGAGACGTCTGAAATCGCATTGATTCCGAGAGAGAGGGAGAGAGAAAAAAAAAAACAAAAAACTAAAAGACAAAAGGAAAAAAAATTCAAAATGAAGCACAAGCGGCGAAGAAGAAGAAGAAGAAGAAGAAGAAGAAGCCCTGGGTGCCTCTATTAAGCCTTAAAAAACACGGACGTGACGTAATGGATGATGGAGGGAGAGGGAAGCACAAGAGGAACATTTTTCAGGAAGATGGAGCTGGTAGTCCACCTGGCAGGTACGGGGAGTAGTGCTTATAGGGGGTGAGGGGTGGGGGGGGGTAGGGGTGGGGAGGATAAGGGGCTAGGTGAATGGTGTATTAAGTCTGCTTGCACTCTTCATGGCCTCGGGGACATTCAACAATCTCTCTCTTCTCTCTCTCTCTCTCTCTCTCTCTCTCTCTCTCTCTTCCCTGAGGGAGGTCACTCGCTTAAGAAAAACACTAAAGTGCAACACGCGCTTTTAATCACACACCCACCGTGGGTGTATATGTCTCTGCTTTTACTTAAAGAGAATGCAGCGATGCAAGCGTAAAGGAAAAGATTAATAAACGAGGAAGGGACGTGTGTTGAAAGTAATGGAGTAATGGAGGGAAATAAAATTCGTAAGTAAATATCATACATTATATATATATATATATATATATATATATATATATATATATATATATATATATATATATACATATATAATGTATGATATTTACTTACGAACTTTATTTCCCTCCTTAGGAGTCCATCACTTTTCTTACTATGTGCGCCGTTTCGAGGATCACACTCTTCTGTTTGAGTCCAGGAGCTACTTCAGCCTCTAGTTTTTCCAGATTCCTTTTCAGGGATCTTGGGATCGTGCCTAGTGCTCCTATGATTATGGGTACAATTTCCACTGGCATATCCCATATCCTTCTTATATGTATGTAGTAGTATATATATATATATATATATATATATATATATATATATATATATATATATATGATAATATATATATATATATATATGTGTGTGTGTGTGTGTGTGTGTGTGTGTGTGTGTGTGTGTGTGAGCATCGGTATATATAATGTACTTTGTATGTATGTATGTATGTATGTATGTACATGTGTTTGTGTCTAAAAATTGTGCAACTTGACGCCTTTATAAAACCCCAGCTGAGCAGAGATATGGTAAGTTATTTAAATTTTTTCATCACTCAGCAAATGAAGGCCCTTAATATCAGGCTAACGTGACTCTAAGCACCACTGATTATACCGATATACTGGTGGCTTCTAATTCAAGGTCAGAGCATGGAGTTAATCTTACCCTGATGAGAATTTATGGCGGAATGTATGTCATAAAAAGCGTCAGCCCACAAAATAAAGATGCTTAAGTAAAAGTCACGGCCTTGATGTTAATATTATAACAAAATAACGTAGGTGGTGTAATCGATGGTGCTCTGGCTTGCCAAACAAAGGGTCCAAGAATCTCCGGCCACGGGAGCGGCTTATCAAGCTTCAAAATAACATATTGTGCATCTATTGACCTCCGCCTGACCTGTGTACCTGGGAGTTAGACACCCGTGAAGATTTGCTACCAGGGTTATGAACAGGGTAAGGAGCTAGCAACCTCATCCCCACAGACTCCCTAAGAATCGAAAAGCTGACAACTTCTGACGTCACCTCTTCAAAGAGAAAATTAGCAGAACACAAAAAAAAATACTTATTATTACTTATGCACATATTTATGTATATCCAAATAAAAATCATAAGGCTGCTGCCACTGCATCCAAGTGCCCTTCTCTAGCCTAGGAAACAGGAGAAGATCTTAAGTGAGAGATATGTGTTAAGTAAGGAAACACAGAAGGAGAGGAATTCTCCAAAGAAGCCAGCTTCCCATTCCATTGTTTCTTTCAATTATGGCAACATTAACGAAACCTGGTTGCTTTATGTGCAGTGGTTTTAGCCACTGTACTGTGATTTTCCATTACTTTCACATTCAATCCCTCCGAAGACATAAGTGTAAAAAATAAATAGTATATATATACATACATACATATATATTAATATATATATTAATATATTAATATATATATATATATGTATATATAGATAGATAGCTAGATAAATAGATAGATATTTTATTGACCATTCTCCACAGAAACATCAAATACAATATTATGAAATTACACAACGGTCCAAATACATAAACTCATTTCACAAGTTACATTTCCTAAAAAGAAAATAAGAAAATGAAAAAGAACTGTATTCAAAACAAATGGCAACAATAATTAATATTAATTTTTTAAATATCACAAGAGATCATATCGAGAGCTGTTTAGAATATCCAATTCTATATCACATAGCAACAATAATATAGTATAGACTAATAAACATCACACATTCAGATTAGACAGGAAATGCATTAAAATTGTAACACAAAATGAAGTCGGCTGGGCGAGGCACAATGAGAGAGTTTGCGTCTTATTATTTGAAAACCTTCAAAATTAAGCTTGCGATATGACAAACATTTGCATAGTCTGATCTTTCTACCATCAAGTCGCTCATTGATGAGATATCAAACTGGGTCCGAATCTGGTAGGTCCTGGGGCATGCTTCGATTACATGTTGCTCAGTTTGTTTTTGGCCACACACACACAACCTCTCCTCTACAGGTAACCGGCCCCTCCCTCTTCTGTTCCAACGGCCAACCTCAATAGCAAGAGAATGGGAACTCAGTCTTAATCTTGTCCACTCCGTTCTCTCCAACTCATTTACATTGGTTTTTGATTATAATAAATGTCATGAACGTTAAATTCTGAATTGATGTTTTTATAGAAAGTTAATATACATGCATATATTTATATTTGGTATTCTTTCCTACAACAAAATAAGGACATGAAGAATTGCACTAACCACATTTTATCCTATTTCATTTTCTTCCCCTTACTTTCTTACACACCTTTGCTGCAGCATTTATTTTCCATTCTCTCTTCCATTTTTCCATTTCCTCCTGAAATTACTTATTTTCAAAGAGAAAGCGAACAGGCACGATGGGAAACAGTAAGAAACTAAGTTGCCAAACATCATGAGATGTAAAAAAAATAATAATACGACAGAATAATCAAGGGGAGGTCAAAATCACAAAAGAAACGAAAGCCTCACAAATATCAGAGGTCAACAAAAGAATAGCAAAGATAACGGTGATAAATTCTAGATAACGAACTGAGAAAATATGAAACTGTTGTTAATCGGCGATCAAAATGACTATAGTGACAAGCATAACAGATTCACGGAAGTAAAAGTCATTCAAGAAGAAAATTTATATAATGTGTAAGACGAATCAAAAAAGTTAGCAGAAAATAGACAAGACACCAGAGAACATGAAACAGGTACCTGAACAGTCCAGGAAAAGAAGTCAGTGAACAGAGATAGTGGAGAGAAATCAAATGAAAGGGGAAGAACGATGATAATGTGTTAAAAGGGGCAAATGTTAGGAAAAAGGGCATAAGGAAATAAGGGAACAGTGAAAACAATGTAGAAGGTAAATGAAATGGCGAAACAAATAACGAGAAACGCGTAACCGATAGGCAAGGACGCCTCAAGAAGGATCCCGGCGGAGGAATACATTGTCGTCCGCGCGAACTAGTGCGCCATCGGAACCAAGAGGAAGGCATAAGTCATTCCCAGCACCTAATAACATCATAAGATTTGGGTTCAAAGACTCTATTCCAAGTTGAGGCGGAAAAGCATCAATGAGATTAGGGGATCCGGGCGGGATTGTTAGTGAATAGATTGGTATGTTAGGGGGAGTATGGGATACAGGAAAAGAGAGAGAGAGAGAGAGAGAGAGAGAGAGAGAGAGAGAGAGAGAGAGAGATCCAGGGAATTGGGACGAGGGCAATAACAAGGGGACTGGAACAGATGAGGACGATGTTGACGATGATGGATAGTAATCGAGGAGGAGACGGTGATGGAAAAATATCATCATGGGAGAGAGGCTCTTCGAAAACAGATTACAAACCGAAAGAAGGAGAAAAAGAAAGTGGATCACGTTGCCTTGTCAAGGAATTCTAATGGGACCTTCATCAATACGTTTGGGAATGAAAAGTATAAAAGGATTAGGAGACCAAGTCTATGCACAAACAGTATTATGGCCTGACTCAGCATCCAGGCCCCTTACCAGAGAAGCAAACATCTTTGTACATCTTGCCATTTTTCTTTTCCTTAATTTGATTTCGTTTACCTATTTTTCTACTACTATTTGTGTATCATTTGACAATCGTATTATCATCTGCGTTTTGGTACACTGCACGGCAATAGGTTATACCTCTTACTTTATTTTTCAAATACATATTCTGGTCAATGGTATATTTGGCGCTTCACAAGAATGTGTCCGAAATAACCATGATAATCAGTAACTCCATGCTGCCCCTCTAAAACGGCTTGAATAATACATCTGCCAGTACAGGAGATTATCAGCACAGCATCTCTGTGTTTGGATATGGAAGGGCAGGAGTGAGGGCTTTGAGTTCTACAGGTTGATGGTAACATGTAGGGTTACGTTATTTGAATAAAGGAACCTAAATCCTACCTTTGATCTTCAAGCGTGGAATTTAGTCCAAGAAGATCCAGTGCTGATGAGAGTTTGAGCTTTGATAACGAAATGTATTTGACAGCGAAAGGGCAAAATCTTAATTTTTGGCCTTCAAGAATGAAAAGCAGCTCAAAGAACTCAAAGGTAAATATATTTCTATTTTAAGGATAAAATCCTGTTCAACAAGGAGTCTAAGTGACGTTATTTTCATCTTGGAGAATCGACTTTTCACGAACAGTGTTGTTTTGACTCCCGGTGACAGTTTTTCTATTCTGTTGAAGGAATTGAGTTGCACAATGTCGCAAAGCGACGTCATGAATTGAGAGAACTGTCGCCGCTCCTGTGAATCTTGAGATTATTAGACTCAGTTCCACGAGGTAGGGATTTGTCAGACCATATCCCTTCTAACTAACTTATATTCTCGTTCTATATTTCCATGTGTTCGGGATCCATATTCGAAGTCCAAAGTAGATGCCGGAAAGATTCCGTTTTATCCGACACCTTTTGCTTACTATCTGACACCTTACGCTTAACTAATTTTGGAAAACCAATTATTAGCTAATCTCTTTGAATAACTGATACCTTAAATTAATGTTCAACGAACACGATACAACCAAAACGTCATAATGAATGATACCTCCAGTATGAGACTAATACCTTCAGGCGCAGCATGGAAACGGTTAGGCAACAATATATTAAGTAACGCAAGGGTGGTGCTGAAAGTAATTCACTTTGCCATGAGTTATGAAGGTTTTGTGTCATGTTTCATTTTCTGAGATAATATATGAAAGTTTCTGGTCATGTCTGTTTCTCTGGCAACAGACGAGTGTGCGGGAAGCCAACTACCCTTTTCTAGCTCAGTATAATAATAATAAAAAAAAGGGAGAGAGAGAGAGAGAGAGAGAGAGAGAGAGAGAGAGAGAGAGAGAGAGAGAGAGACGAAGAACAAAGCCATTCCTACATCAAACTGGCTCTTGCATAGAAATCGCTAGCAGCGATACAATATTCAGCCCCCGGGGGGGGGGGGTGGGGGGGGGGGCTATTATTATTATTATTATTATTATTATTATTATTATTATTATTATTATTATTATTATTATTATACCTTTGAGTTCTTTGACCTATTTTTAATTCTTAAAGGCAAAAAATTAAGATTTTGTCCTTTCACTGTCAAATACATTTCGTTATCAAAGGTCAAAATCTCATCAGCACTGGCGCTTCTTGGCCTAAATTCCACGCTTGAAGATCAAAGGTCGGATTTAGGTTCCTTTATTCAAATAGCGTAACCCTACTCATATGGAACAAGGCCACAGGGGGTCAATGCCTAGAAATTTAAGCTTCCAAAGAATATGGTGTCCATTCGAAAGTAGCAGCAGAAGATAAAGGGAAATAAAGAATGCGGTGATCAGATATTAGATAAACAAATCAATTAAAGAATTAATAAATAAATAAAAATGTAAGTAAATTAAATTACAAGGAGAATTGTATAAGTGTAGTAATGCAATGATCTTTGCTTGAACTTCTGAAGTTCCTTCAAGAAAAAAAGAAAAAAAAAAAATATATATATATTTTTTTTTCTACTAAGGATGATATAGTTAGATTAGCTGAGACCAGCACTGCACACTTGGTACGCGTTTCTCCACTGATGTGTTGAGCTATCGAATCCTACAAAGACCCCAACAACACCAGCGTGAATAATCATAGTACAAGGGTCCCCAGTCTCGGGGAAATGGTGGCACTGACACATATGTCAGAATTGCTACGTAGAAATGTGAGAACGCCACCAAATGACAGCGCCCTGGGATAGACAGAAAAGGTGATGAATAACTATCAAGTCTATTTAATGGTGCTGAACAGAAGCATCACTAATGCAAAGGGAAATATGTTTGTTACTGGTATTTAGAAGTGTTGGCTTAAGATGAAACTGTGTTGCCTTAGTATTCAATAGAAATGTCTTTCGAGCTTTGATGTTGTAACTAGTGAATAATGTAAGGACATTGATGGATAAGGCAAAATTTAGATATGTAATCATGAGCATTATTGGCATTTCTTGCACCAAAAAATGCTACTACTGAAGAAACGGTGAATGCATTTTTGCTTCTCAGATGAAATCATTGATATATCAGCTACAGACATAAGAGACAAGATAGTTGACTTTAATGCAAAACTCGGATGTGATGACGGAACAGGTTGTGGGAACACGTGGGTTGGGAGAGATAAATGCGAATGGAGCTTGCTCGCTTCTTGTTGACGTTGAAAATAACCACCAAAAGATATAAAGTTGAACCCAAAGCACAACGAAAGAAAACTCGTGATCTAATTATGACGCTTTAATATCACCCGCGTCAAATTTTTCAAAGACAAATTGTGGTTTCAATGTCAGAATCGTTTTACCTCAATGGAAATATTAGTAGATGAAATGGATGGCATCAAAATAAATATAAGAAGGAACCTGGAAAAGCGTAAGAAATGAAAATCAGAAACAAAAAGTGGACTGTTTACTTACAAGAGAATGAGGATGGTTTTATTTTTAAAAACTATGTGGGTGACGTCAAACGCTGAGCGAGACGTGACAAGAGACAGTATTTGGAAGACCGAGGAGGTCAAGATGAAAGGGATTTCTTGAAAGGGACGGATGCTGGAACAAAAAAGTTTTTTTTTTATCTAATTAGAGAGATTGCAGGATTGGATAAAGGACAGAAACCCATGCCAGCGTGAGATCTTAATGGTAATCTCATGATGTTAGGGGAAATAGATAAAAGAACGAAAAGGAAAGCAATTTTACTTGATATAGTTTTTTTTTTTTCTGCGGAGAAAGACGCTATTTTTGCTCCACTACCAGAAAAAGAACTGGACACTGATGTGAGTGAAAATTCTAGGTCTGAAATTGAAAATATTTTGGATATATACCCATGAAGGAATTTCAACAGAAATATTCAAGTGATTCTTCTGGGACGACTCAAAAATTAACGAAGCTATTTCGAGTTATACAGAACAATGAATGACTGGAGAGTGAGAATAATCATGAAACTGTCAAAGGGAGATCTTGCGGAATTGTGGAAACTGGAGAGGTATCAAGTTCTAATTAAGACCTTTTTGAGTGAATGCTTAAGAGCTGAATGGCCACCAAGGTTCAGGAGAGGTAGAGGTTGTCGTAACCAAAGTTTGATGCCGAGACATGCTAATAGAGCAAAGTGTTGAATTCCGCAAGTCTTACCTTATGAATTTCACACACTGTCATCAGAGAAATGTTGTGGAAGCCTCTGGGAAGGCATGGCCAACCCCCCCCCCAAAAGAAAAAAAAAAATTCTTTGATAAAAAGAATATAAGCATCAAAGTATCAAATGCCATGTTAATGTTCCTGAATTTTGTCAATGTTTATGGTGAGCTGTTTCCTGAATTTAATGCCGACAGTGGTGTACTGCAGGGAAATGTGTTATCATCTCTTTCAGTTATGCGAAGGACAGTTAGAGGGAAAGTTAAGAGATTGATGGGTTGGGGTGCAGACGACCTAGTATAGTTGAGTGAATGTATTAAATATTTGCAAATATTAGTTAACAGGATGAAGCTAATGGCAAGGAGTGACGTTCAGCGGTATGTATGTAGGTATGTATGTATGTATGAATATCTGTGCGTGTTTATGTGTTTGCGCTTTACTTTCCATACTAATAATGCCATGTCTTCCTCAACTCTTAGCGATTTTACACTTATTACTTCTGGGCTTTATCGGACGACATAATTACCCTTGGCGAGGTGATTTAAAAGGGGTAACACCCGTGTGATGAGATGAAATGAGAGAGAGAGAGAGAGAGAGAGAGAGAGAGAGAGAGAGAGAGAGAGAGAGAGAGAGAGCATGAAAAAATCGCTAGAACTACTTTGATCTGTAACTAATTAAATTGCCGGTGTTAAGGAAAAAACCTCACAGTAAAAAAATATTGCGCGTGCTCAGGCACGCGCGCATTCGCACAAACTTACGCAAACACGGACGTCAGAGTTATATATATAAATAAAAGGGTGGGGGAGGCGATGGTATTAAAAAAAACTCCTTTGAAAAACCAGACGAAGCAAATGAAACTGGCTTTTTATTTTTCTTCTTTTTATTTTTCTTCTTTTTATTTTTCTTCTTTTTATTTTTCTTCTTTTTATTTTGACTTTGGGATGGAGTTCATTTGAATTCGTCTTTTCTTTTTTCAAACGACGCTGTGAATTGAAGTGGTGCGATAAAATGGTAATAATAACACAACGAGCAGAGGAACTGGCATCAGTAATTAATGTATATAATGTACAGTAAATACTAGTGTTTAAAGTGAACATTCACTGCATATACATACACGCGCATATTATATATATATATACTATATATATATATATATATATAATATATATATATATACTATATAGATAGATAGATAGATAGATAGATAGATAGATAGATAGATAGATATATATATATATATATATATTAGATATATATATATATACTATATATATATACTATATATAGATAGATAGATAGATAGATAGATCGATAGAAGCTAGATAGATATTCGACGCAATTAAGATGAAAACTTAACCTCGGTTCTCTAGCAGGATTTTAATTGACACTACTATCGTTCAGATGAACCAACTACTATATCAATTACCTTTACTAATTTGTGCAGTGTACGAAACAGCTAATGTTGAAGACATTTCCTGCGCAGTTAATCTTTCCATACAATGTGGCAATGATCGAAGTGTTGTCCTAGCTCAGACACAGACACACACACACACACACACACACACACACACACACACATATATATATATATATATATATATATATATATATATTATACATACATATATATGTATACAATATATATACCTAAATTATACGTGTGCGTGTAGGCTTGAGCGCGCGTGCATGTCTATATTATTACTACTTCAAATTGCTAAAATCCTCTGCCTCAACACGCTACTGATATACTATAAGTTCAAGCTCACAAAAGCAATGTCTGCAAATGACAAAACCGTGAAAGAGCCATTTGTTATTCAATTCTGTTCCTCACTGA
>NC_061101.1:23135063-23150063 GCF_015104395.2 Macrobrachium nipponense | reverse complement strand
TCTACAAAGGAAATATTCAATTTTCTCATTTATCAAAATCCTTTGCTTCCACCTTCATCTCATTGTTCTCCCAAATGTCTATTTGTCTCCCATTTTTTTAAAGTGGGTCTGTAACTTTGCTTTATATCTGACCAAATTTTTCTCCAACAGTATTGTTGTTTGCATCAAACCAGGATTGATGTAGATATTAGGATACCTAGATCTGTCATTATCTCCGAGTAAAAGAAAATTTCCTAACATCTCGTAACAGCTAAAAGTGACTATATTTTCGCCAAGTTTGTAAGCTCCCATCTGCATAAAATTTGAGATGCTTTAATCCATTCGCAGCGGATGATCTGACTTACGCTGAAATGAAGATTATAAAGATTCCGAATGAGAAAAGAGAACTTCGCTCATTTGCTGAATTTTTATTCTCATCACGATATGGTTAATCTTTTCCAGAAATCCATGTGTAAGAATAACTCGCAAGAAAATTAATTATCTATCAGATTTTATAAGTCCCAAGTTCCCCTTTGGCTTTATCACCTAACTTCCAAAAGTCATGCCTCTTGACATTTAATAATTTGATATTACTAAAGAATTGCTGTTAGTTTCATAATGAAGCAAAGGTCACTTTTTGGGGGGAAGGGGGGCAGGGGGGTAGGTGGGGAAGAAACAGAGACAGTATAGCCAAGTCCTCTCATTTCCAACTGGTGATTCACCAGTTCTTATTTCTCTCTCTCTCTCTCCTCTCTCTCTCTCTCTCTCTCTCTCTCTCTCTCTCTCTCAGTTGTAAAGCGTTCAGGTAGTTAATTCTTACTTGGATCAGCAAGGCAAAATGGATTTTAAAAGAAACGGACGCAGATGGTTTTGTTCTCGCCCGGGATCGAACCCAATTCTCCAGTTTTTAAAGTGTAACAACGTTTAGCAACGAGAGAGAGAGAGAGAGAGAGAGAGAGAGAGAGAGAGAGAGAGAGAGAGGAGAGAGAGATACGCAAAATCAGAAAATAAACAAAAAGCTTTACAAAGTGAAACAGTCAATATGAAACTGTCAAATTAAGCGACATGGCAATCCTGCTTACGGTTGCAAATTACCAATTTCCACAACTCGCGTCCTAACCAGTAAAACCCGAACAGGGGCAATTTGCTCCGCCAAAAATATTAAACGTTATTCAGTGGCTCGTGGCCGCTACCTAGCTAGCTCTTCATGGAGTTTATTTCCAAAAA
The DNA here is from genome assembly GCF_015104395.2 of Macrobrachium nipponense. Taxonomy (NCBI): domain Eukaryota; kingdom Metazoa; phylum Arthropoda; class Malacostraca; order Decapoda; family Palaemonidae; genus Macrobrachium; species Macrobrachium nipponense. The sequence goes on along the minus strand of NC_061101.1, from coordinate 23,148,857 downwards.
ATCGCTTTCGGTATTTTATATTACGTTGACAACAAACAGCGCTGATGGAATTCGTGGAAGGAATTTGAATCTTACACATTTCTTTCTCCGAGAAATATTTGGATACAAAACTACGCATTTGTCATTCCATTCTAAGGATGTCCATCTTTGAATTGACGAGGAGTTTTTGTTGTTCGAATCTGTCGTTCTATTCTTCTCTTTTCTTCGGAGGTCCATCAACATTATTGATGTACGGGTCTTTCTTTGGCTAATACGGGCAAGAAAAGACTTCAGACTTGCAAACTCAAAGAGGAAAAAAGGCCTGTTAGCAAAATATAAACCTCAATATATTGCTTCTATTTTTATACTTAATGCCCGCTTTTCCTCTTTCCTATTGTTATGTTTCGTTATCACTGATGAAAGAAAAATGGGCTCGACACAGTGCACACTCATCTATTTTTATAAACATATCTGATAGGCTTAAAACTGTGATATCTGCATTAATCATTATCTGAATTACCAAACCTGCTGAATGTACTTTTGCTAAACGCCTATGGTACAAACCGATTGTAATAATATACACATTGCCTAAATGTGACTAAATAGAAGTTACTTTCATGTAGCCATTATCATATTTTCCATACATCTTGAATGCAATTTTCTCTAACGCATGTCAAGAGTTTTGGGTGGATATAGAACCCTCCTCTGCCTATGAGCCTGGGAAAAATGTTAAAGAATCTAATAAAGGTATATATAACACTAAAATCGGCGTTCTGGAGTAGTAAGAGTAAATTTCGAAAACGCTGTGTAAGTGTTCTGAGCGACGAGGGATGTCACTGAAATGGTTTTAAATGAGTTACAGAAATATAAATGATGTAAATGGCTTTTTGCATTTTATACACCATCACAAAAAAATAAAAAGAGGAAAAGGTGGCGGCAAATCTCTCTCTCTCTCTCTATATATATATATCCTATATATATATATATATATATATATATATATATATATATATATATATATATATATATATATATATATATATATATATATATATACAGGCATTCCCCGGATTACATCAGATTTGGGGGTTACGTCGTTCTGGACTTACGGCGCTTGCCTTATGGCACTGTTAACCACAATTTTTCAGTGCCGTAAGCAGATTTACGGGGCAGCTGCCTGCTTCACGGTGCTGTAACCCGGACTGCGCGTTAATAGATATATATCCTTTGCAGCACCTTTCCTCTCTTTCATTTATTGTGGTGCTGTTATATATTTACCTGTCGATAAAGAAAAGAAAAAATAAATTTTACTATATTTTACATAGTATTGCGAAAACAGTCTTCCCATATCCTTCGCACTTCCTGGCAACTTAACTTCGACTTGACAAAGGTAACCTGTTGCTTGGTGATTAACTGACGCATTAATAGGAAACCCATTAAATATAAAAAGAGAATTATACCAGAAATAGGCAGAGAAATAGACACACACAAAAACGCTTACAACATTAAAAACTGAAGCTTGTGTTAGTAATTCAAAGGTGTAATTCAGGGAAGTTTCAAATAATAAAGCTAATTTTAGTTATAACAAAGGCAATTATCGGCCATAACACATTTGTGTGTGCGTGTGTGTGTGTGTGTGTGTGGGTGTGGTGTGTGTGGACACTACCTTTGGTGAGACTATAACCTGAGAGAGAGAGAGAGAGAGAGAGAGAGAGAGAGAGAGAGAGAAAGTGCAACTGTCCCACAAACAACGAGAGACAAATGAGCGGATCAGTTTTCCCAACTAAGGAATGCAATAACATTTAAATTGAAAAAGACTTGCACACGGTGCTGCATAGAAATAGACCCTCGGCCAACATTTAGTTTAACATATTCTCCCTGCTGAGCTATGCATATATATATATATATATATAATATATATATATATATATAATATATATATATATATATATATATATATATAGATACTATATATATATTTATATATATATATATATATATATAAGTATATATATATAATATAATACATACTATATATGTATACTGTATATATATACATACATACATACATACATACATACATACATACATACATACCTCAGTCTGCGCATGTCAGATATTCATATGTAAGTCTAAGGCATTATTCTTAGCTGACATTTGACCCTTGAAAAAGACCTCGACCTTGCTTCACCCGGAATATAGCCATCATAACTACTATGGATTTTTCATATGTAATATAGTTGTATAGTTTAAATTCATGAGCTCCAGACCCTTATACCTGAATTTGGCATTAATTGGATTCTGGCTATTAACTTCAGTTGAGGAATTCTCTTGCCATATTATGATATTATGAAAAAACATCTCGTATTGCTAAAAAGAAAAAAAAACAAAAAATTGTATATAGTACATGTCAGGTCAGCGCTTAAAGAAGACTTCTCTTTTTCTTCAGCAAAAGTTATAACAAGTTACCTTACAAGACTCGAAGAGGAAAACCCATTACGGGTCAATCTACTGGGCAAAATAGATCTCCCGTCTGTCAATAGGGAAGAAAAAATAAGTGACACACACTCAATATATATATATATATATATATATTATATTAGTATATATATATATATATAATATATATATATATATATATATATATATATATATATATATATATCACAGCGTTCATTCGGGAAGTCTAGGGGTTACCGCATCAGATCTGACAGTGTAGCTTTTTTTTTCTAGGACCCTAAGAATCATCTTTTTTCAAGCTTTTCTAAAGTCCCTGGGGAGCCCTGGTGGTCAGCGTAATTCCTGCCTCTAAGATCTATCTTCATTTTCTTTTACAGGATTCTGTGATACAATGAGTCTGCCAGAAATCACTCTTGTCCATTAATTCAATTATGAGCCGTCCTAATTTTACCTCTGGTTATTTCTTTATGGTGTTCAGTGTTTGATGAATTCTGGTTGGACTCTTCGAAAGTATCCCTCACTGTGAATTTTGTTTCTACATGAGCTTATTGACATCTACTTCTATCGTGTGGTGAAAATTTTAAGAATTGTTTTAAGAATTATTATGATTATGGATATTATAAAAAATAGTTCATGGTATTATGATTAGTCAGCATTCAGATAATTATATGTATCTATGTATAAACATTCATATACCAGTCCTCATAACCATATATGAATTTAACACAACTGAAATATTAGAGAAGCGTATAAATAACTATAAACACCCACATAAAACTTCGCATATACGAATATGTAAATTACACAACTGAAATATTAAAGAAACGTAGTTACGACCAGGTAGTCTACGATAGCTGGCTAAAGAAAAATGAAAAGATACCCACAAAATAAAAACTCAGTGTCCTCTTAAGATTCAAGTAGGCCTCTGAAATGTTTTATCAAAAACAATCCATCTCACAATTTCACACTTAGTAATGATATGCAAGCTAGACTTACTATCGTCTTGGATACCACAGAGAGGATTTTTATTGCTATTGTCGTGAACAGTGAGACACTGGTGTCATATATAAAAGGATGAGTTATGACATCCTAACTGCAATAACAGGACCATGTGTGAGAAGCAAAGCACAAAAAAATGGAACTATAGCCCACTTTGGATGAAATTAACTAATAAAGATAAATAAATAAATAAATAAATAAATAAATAAATAAATAAATAAATAAATAAATAAATATAGTTTAGTAAATTAGTGAGATGGAGCATTCACATACAAAATTCACTGGAATAGGATAACTTCAAGTTCACTTCTAACTGTCAGCTACCTTGTTTAACATGAAGTGAAGAAAGTATCTGAGAACATTTCTTGGGTAAGGACACTAGATCTTACAACTGTCTACACCAATGGCCTCATAATGAATGAGGACAGCAATCCATGGCCCGCAATGATATTTTCCTGACGGGGAAAATAAAATGCAAGACCAGTTTTCCCAAAACAATGTTTTACAACAATGTAAAAAGGTGTATGAAGTGCCCCAAGGCTGATATGAACGTTCATAACAGTTGAATTTAGACACACACACACACATACATTATATATATATATATATATATATATATATATATATATATATATATATATATATATATAATATATATATATATATATATATAATACACACACACTCACGACACACACACACAACACACATATATATATATATATATATAATATCTATATATATATATATTATTATACATATATATTATATATATCGTATAAATATAAATATTAGATTATATATCTAATTATATAATACATTATAAATATAAGATATATTATTAATATATATATATATATATATATATCTTATATATATATGTATATTTTATTCATATATATGCTTAAAAAAATCACAGTAGATGCACGTGACTTTATTATAATAAGCGAATACTACAGGTAATTGAGAGGCAGAAGGTCAATGCCAAACGCTTTCTCCTGTTTATTAGGGCAGAATAAACAAGAGAAAGCACGTGGTGCTGACCTTTTACCTGTCATTTTCCTTTGGTATTCGCTTATATATATGTATATATACACATATATATTATACATTATATATATTTTTTTCGCTAGATTTATTTCCTCTGATTGCCCATACCATTTCCAAAATATATGCAGGTTGTAGACATGCTTAAAAAACTGGATTATTCACATCATCATGAACCACTATTTACCACATTTTTATTCCTCGTTCGAAAATATGTCACTCAAGCTCTTACTTCAAATTTACTCTCTGACATCTGATAACCACTTTAATCATAACTGATAATAGTTCAATTTCAGTTTATCTGGAGGTTGGTGACATGTAGAGATAATGCATTCTGATGGGTTGTTGTGAGAAGCCAATTAGAGATCGGGAGGAAGCGAAGTAAAGTAGTCCTTTTCTGAGAGAGAGAGAGAGAGAGAGAGAGAGAGAGAGAGAGAGAGAGAGAGAGAGAGAGATGGTAATTTGTTCGTAATTTAGATTTCAACTAAAATAATGTTTTAAGGACAATTTATTATGCAACAAGTCAAAGGAAAACTTACCTACGATATTTCCGTTAAATATAATACCCATAAGATGTAGCTAGGAAAGACAATAGCAAGGAAATAATTAAAAGCGCATTTCCTTCCCTCCTTAATGGTCTTTTTCAATCGTTTATTTTTTCCAGAAACGGGGAATAACAACTTCACGCAGATTATAAATGGAAACATGAAACATGGCGATATAAGAATAATACCTGTATGTATGGAGAAAAATCAAAACCAAATGAAGGGAAAGGACAACAGGGGATAAGGAAGGGAATTGAAATTCCCAAAAACAAAAGGGGATGGAAAAAAAAAAAAAAAAACACCAGAGGACGGAACTTGCGCTGTTGTCAGCGTAATTCATTTTTGTTTCAGTCTTCCGCTTTTCATGAAGGCTACTAAATTGTCCTGCTGGCAACTTCTATAATGACTTCATTAATTCTTTAAATTTCCCTCTGGTGAATATTTTCACAGCATTGTCACTATTTCAACTTGGCTGAAGTAAATCCCCAGGGAAATTAAAGCATTCAACGCTCCGGGAAATGAAAACAAAAGTTTGAAAGGAGGAAAATGTATTAAAAAGAAACATATCATGAATGACGAAAATCAAAATGAGCCTATATTCATATATATAAATAAGTACGGATAAATATTCTAAATAGGTTTAAAACTATTATTAATTATTATTATTATTGTTATTATTATTATTATTATTATTATAGAACAAGTCAAAAGGAAAGCTTCTCTACCAACCTTCTAAAAATGACACTACAAAAAAAAAAAAAAAAAAAACTGTAGCAAAGAAATAATTTTAACTGGTTGCATATAATTATTACCCAATAACCTTCCAAAATAAAGAAATATATAACTGGCAATTTACAATACGCAAATGAACTTTCCACGAGCTACTAAATTTATATTTTTTTATTTTCATATTTTACAAAAGCTAAGCATAACTACGTTGCTTTCCGGTCGTAAAAACTTACATGTCTATACAATGTATAGGGCAGTGGACTTAGGATGACCATATCATCCTACTTTCGTCCAAAATATAAATGACATACATACATATAGTTGTGTGTGTGTATATATATATATATATATATATATATATATATATATATATATGTGTGTGTGTGTGTGTGTGTGTGTGTGTGTGTGTGTGTATTCCCCTCTTTTCCATTACTTGTTTCATCAGTCATTCCATGAAGCATAAAAGCAAGGCAACATGTAACATACAGCGCATTGTATCTGTTCTTTGTCCGATGAACATATGCATAACACTGCACATGATGCTTATTGTTCGAATGGTCAGAAATTGTTCCCATTGTACTCATGCACCCTAGAAGCAACTGACGCCCTCGTACATGTAACATTTTTAGATACATACTGCGAACGGGTTCTCGAGGGATTCTCAGAATCCAAGGCAATAGTTTCCATGGGGCATGAGTCATACTCAACTAATAGCTAGCTTCGTTATGGCCAAGATGACTAGCCACTAGTTCTGAAGGCCAATTAACAGGATAAATGGCTACGTTACGCCTTACACAAACTTAAATATCGGGTAAATTTACGCTTAATACCACCAGCCTTCTATTCAGTTCAGAAACAGTCGTAATATAAGATTTGATTTGTTAACACAAAGAAACACAAGCTATGAGAATGCAAACATATTTTTCTTGGAATAATGGTTTATACTGCGAATATTTTTTGCTCTACTTTTTTTATCCGTCATTTTATATTTCACAAACTTTTTCCTCGAGATAATTTCCGTTTAAGGGCGTGGCTCTTGAATGGGAGTTTTACAAGTGCATTCATTTCATTACAAGCAATAAATCTGCATACTTCATTCAATCCTCTGTGGGCTTTCTGTAGCCATACAAGAAGTGAGCGTGAGTGTCAGCCCAATTGTGTGTGTGTGTGTGTGTGAGTGTGTGTATGTGAAGGTAGGAGTAAATACTGAGGGTATATCTCAATATGGGTTCCTCTTCTCACAGCAGTTTTTTAACATTTATGATCAATTAATAGTATGTTACATCAAATTTATCATTCCATGCCCCTAAATAACGTAATCATTTACATTATATAAACTCTTAGGTAAAGAAAACAATTATACACTTTCCTTAAATTGCATTACAATTTAAATTACACGACCCACTCAAACACATCCCCCCGTCCCCTCCCAAGACCTACACAGCCTTCATCTCGTAGCTGGTTGAATTACGCAATCTTTCGGTTCCTCCACAAAATAAGACAAAAATCCCAGAGCCCCAAAAAGCAGGAACCCAAGTTTTCGGGACAAAAGGAATGTTGGTTGGTATCAGTCAGCGGCTGCCCTCAGGGAATAATCAGTCTGGGGATCGCTAATGAAATTCTTTTACCATGTTTGTTGGTCCGATTAAATTCCAGCTGATCGAGCTTCAAAATAACGGTATCGAAGGCCGTTACGATATCTGATTAACCGTGTAAAATAACCGTATGACGTAAGGTCGTTTCGATAACAGGTCTCGAATCGTTACCGACGAAATCATCCGCGTGGAACGCTGGACTACAAGACTTCATACGAATTACCGGTCAAGCATGTCGGCATAAATAAAATCGTAACGATGACCTGTCAAGGAGATCAATATATACTAAAACGTTTATTTCGTCCTTATAGAATATTCGTAAACATAAGATTAGTCCGAATACTTTTACAGAATACTAATAAAGATAAGATCGCTCTAATGACCAGTCTAGAATATTTATAAACAAAAAGCTGTTCTAACTATTCATGAATAATAGTATTAGACAATACACCGTCCCAATTACTTCCCTACAATTCTGAGTTACGTAATTAATGTCACTGCAATTATTCATCAAGAACATTAGCATAAACAAGGTCGGTGTAATTATTCATTTAGAATAATGGCATCCAGCACAGGTCGTTGTAGGCTGCTGATGCTTTTAGCACTTTCCCCCCGAAAATCTGACTGAAAATACAATCATGTCGCTACGTAAAAACAAATGAATCAGAAATCTGTATCCAAAAGATTTCTAATTGGAATTTCACAAAATTTGTCCCGCTTATTCAAAAAAAAAAAAAAAAAAATTTAAATCAGAGGCGAGGAAAATATAATCATGTCCAATATTTTAGACACGGAAGATTTGTGATGCAAATTCAATTATTTTTTTATGTAATAATTTGAACATTGCTTTTTCATTTAAGATGAGAAACATGGGGCATATTCTCTGATTCCTGGGTTACAATGCCAATTTCGGTCAGTGAGCTTTGAAGAGGAAGAGCCAGAAGGAAGTTTTAATTAATTAATATTCATACATTTATCAATATATGTATTTATGTATTTATACACACGCACACTTATTTTACATTATATAATATATATATATATATATATATATATATATATATATATATATATCTATATATATATATACACACACACACACACGCATATATATATATATATATATATATATATATATATATATATATATATATATATGTGTGTGTGTGTGTGTGTGTGTGTGTGTGTAAATTTTTATCACATTACCGTGATTATATATGGATTAAGCTACAAATGTCCTTGAATAACCAATGACGACAAAGATTTCAGAGAAAGAATGTTCCTATCTCAAGGAATTTTCAGAGAAACTTTAAGCAAAACACTAGCGAAAAAGTTCTTATTTTCCCTTACTCGGGGAGTAAGCCTACAAACTACTTTGTTGTTGTTGTTGTTGTTGTTGTTCTTGTTTGTTGCGGGGGGAGGGGAGGGGGAAGAAAGGTCTATGGGAGGGCCAACAAAGGTCTGAAAAAGGTGTTTCTCGTTGAGTTGAAGATACAGGAATTTTAGGATAGGATATGTATGGTGTATTTATTTGAATGAAAATGTAAAATATAATGTGCATGTTGTTAAACAATAATGAAAAATTATTTCTAATAAAATATAGCGCATTTATTTTAATTTGCGTTGCTGAAACAAGGCTCTATTTGGCTGTATATTTTAACACTTTTAATTTACATTACGTTAGGAATATAATATTTGCAACTTATACGTAAATGGAAGATCTTGCACGCGTCCCGAGCAAGCTTGAGGTCGGATCACGCCTTATTCAGAAGCCAATTTACCATACTCTTATACAAGCATCAATGATAGAACGATTATATTTTTTTCACGAAGTTATTTGTATACAACTACAGTACCATGCAAACAAAATCTGCTCTCGAAATCGACAGTGACGTTAGCACTCGCCTCCCGTAGGTGTCACAGTGTTTTAGTCGTACCAGTGACAAACGAAAGAAAGCAGAGAAAAGAACAGAAAGGAACGGGAATGGAAAAGGCAAAAGGGCAAAGAAGAAAAGGAAATGTTAGGAGGTAAAAGTAAAGAGGGAAAGAGAAGAAGACAACGCACAATTAAATATTTTCTACTGCCTTTCCTTCTAATCTAGAATACTTAAGAGAAAAAAAATATAATAAAATTTTAAGTGTAATAAAATGGTAATAGAATTTGCAAATATATAAACTCATCTTTTTCTACACGATTTTCCCCCTGAGCATTCCTTCCCTTTTTTTTTTACCTGCCTTATCATCGATTTTTTGGCAAATGCAAACAAAGACATCTCTCTATCAAGAGTCCATGAAAGACTACAGCAACTTGATTCGTAAGCTATATTTAGCCTTCACAAGTTTTATCTGATATTCATAATTTCCATTACGTGCAATAGCATTGCAATTATCTTTGCCATATGAATTGCGGTCATGCCCGATCTGCAATGATAACTCCGACAGGAAAGCCCCAGATTCATCAAGCCGAGATCAGATAAGACGTTGTCATTAAACGTATATCAGACAAGCAATTAACATCTAAGGGAGTGGGTGTTCTTTCATGTCCTTCGGTAACGGACATGTCAAACAAAACATCTTAAGATAAATTAAGCCACAAACAGCTCTTCGTGAGAAAAATTAAATCTCAAAAACAACTCTTCTTTAGATAAACTGAATCGATAAATCTTCTTTACACAGATTGAATCTAAAACACAACTCTCCTTTAGATAAACTGAATCGATAAATCTTCTTTACATAGGTTAAATCTAAAACACAACTCTACTTTAGATCAACTGAATCGATAATTAACTCTTCTTTAGATAGCTTAAACCCACACCGAGCTCTTCTTTAGATAAACTAAATCAACAAACAACAAATATTTAGACAAGTGAAATCTAACAACTCTTCTTTAGATAAATTAAACCAACGAACAACTCTCTTTAAATAAATTAAGTCGATAAATTAAACCAACGAACAACTCTCTTTAAATAAATTAAGTCGATAAATTAAACCAACGAACAACTCTTTAAATAAATTAAGTCGATAAATTAAACCAACGAACAACTTTCTTTAAATAAATTAAGTCTACTATGAACTCTTCTTTAGAAAAATCAAATCCACAAAGACCTTTTTCTTTAGATAAATTAAACCTACGAACAGCTCTTCTTTAGATGAATTAAATCCACAAAAAACTCTTTAGATAAATGTAAGACAGATTACTTCCATAAACAACTCTCATTTATATACATTAAACCCACAAACAACTATTCTTAATATAAATTAAATCCACAAACAACTCTTCTTTACATAATTTAAATCTAAATCAGCTCTTCTTTAGATAACCCCACAAAAAACTCTTTAGACAGATTAAATCCGCAAACTCTTTAGACAGATTAAATCCGCAAACAAATCTTTATATAAATCAAATCTAAAAGCAACTCTTCTTTTAATAATCCCACAAACAACTCTTCTTTAGACAGATTAAATCCACAAACAACTCTTCTTTAGACAGATTAAATCCACAAACAACTCTTCTGTAGACAGATTAAATCCACAACAACACTTCTTTAGACAGATTGAATCCACAAACAACTCTTCCTTGGACACATTAAATTAAAAAAAAACTACTTTAGATCAATTAAATCCACACACAACTTTTCTTCCGACAAATTAAATCACCAGACAACTCTTTTTGAGGTAAATGAAATTTACAAACAAGTCCTTTAAAAAAAATTAAGTCCAGCTATGAAGAACAACGTTGGTCGGGTGCCAAATTCTTACTATGCAAGACGTTTTTTCAAATAAATTTATTCTTTGCGAGTAAAACCGCTTTCCATTACAAAGCCATATTCTACTAATGTAAAAATAGAAAAAATCTATAAAATAAATATAATTTTTTGTAGATTTAGTATTATTCATTATTTTGCAATAATATAAAGCTTGCCCCAGATGGTTTTTCTCGCCAATTCCTGAGTCATTATAAAAATTAAGTCTATAAACATTACACCTGAAAGTCAGAAAAACTAAGACATCAAAGTTTTTAACTTCCGTTGTTAAACCTAAGTTGTATTTATATAAAAAAAAATAGGATGGCTCTTTAGGAAATGGTCAAATTGAACTTCAGACCCCAATCTTTTATACTCATTCACTTTTCCCCTTAAGGATGTATTGATGAGCGCCTGTCAGTCTGTGGCGGTAGCTACCTATCGCCTATGCAATGATAATGCTATGCACAGCCTTTGAAAATGGGACATGATAATCCAGCACTAATAGAAAATGGGACATGATAATCCAACACTAATAGAAAATGGGACATGATAATCCAGCACTCTTTGAAAATGGGACATGATAATTCAGCACTGTAGTTTTATACCCCAACTCAACAGCAACAATAACAATAATAATAAATATAATAATATCCATTTTATGACATTATTATTCCACTTCTACTAAGTGACCTCAGCGGAAATACGCATTTTCACTGAGGGCTCTCGTTGCCTAAATCCCCATCAACGCTGAGCTATATAAGGATACCGCGTTGTCTAATTAAATTTCCCCAAAGAAGAGATAATGATGAAACCTCCATCTCCAAGGCGTATCCAAATATTCCAGGCACCAGCCTTTAAACTCTCCGACAACAAACCTGAAGCAATTACGATCATTAGTGATGATCATTCATTAGGGGCAGGAATAAAAATGCAGTGAAGGGTTGTTGCCGGGACTCAAGATTGCTTCTTCTTCTTCTTCTTCTTCCTTTATCAGGCTGTGACGAAAGGCTGCCCAGGTAGCACTCGCATCGCAACCCTTATCCCCACCGATTAATTGCCTTCGTTACCCGAGCGCTGTCAAAAGACGGCCAGGTGTTGTGCTGATTTTCTTGCCGGATGTCTTCACTCAGGTGTATCGGGTTGGGTTTCAGCGTTAAGGATTTACAGTTTTGATTGTTATGTTGTCTCAAGGGGCACTTTTATACGTACCATATTTGTCCGTGATTGTCACTTTATAATTCTATTATCATCTGTTCATGATAAAAAACGTATTCATTATGCTGCATAAAATTTGCACTGTTTATCTATCGCTTTGTTCCTTAAAGGGTACAAGTAGACCTCTTGACAACAAGAGCAGGTCAAAATATTAATAGTCTGATATTCTGCAAATAAACAACTAATCCTGCGTAAGTTATCTTACCTTCACATTAAAAAAAAAAAGACGGAAGATCAGTATTAGAATCTTCTGAAGTATAGTTAACTCCCAATGCTGACGACCAAGGCCTATGTACCACGAAACTTTGGCTTGCCAGTAAAATCACTATCAATCTAGTTAAACCTATTCTTTTTCTCCTGAATAAAAATACAGTCTTGCAGAAAAACTCGTCAGTTCCGTGAAACATTCAGCTATACTTCTTATCATTTCCCTCATAACTACCCACAGTGATGCTATGTTCATGCAAACTTGATATACTCTGTAAAATAAGTAGATATAATCATTCTAGGAATGATATTATGAATTAGATGAATGTTTTAAGCCTCTGAATTAATCGGATATGTCGCTAAATTTTCAGGTGCTTCGTTGAGGAATACGGCATAATTTCCTAGCCTTCTAATCTTGCAGACTTCTCTTATGTTAAAAAGTGGAAACCCTTTCAGATTTTCAGTTACTGGTTTTCTCAGCATTTACAACTTTAAAACCTTCAAATTAATTATATTATTACCAGCCACATTTTATCTCAAAGCACTGTTGCCATTGCCTTCTGGCTTGTATTGCTGTTCATGTGTTCACATAATTGTTGACTTCGTTTTTTTATTTCTTAATCTTTGCTTAGATTCTTTTACACGAGAAATTCCATACTTTGAAAAATTAATTAACAATTTAATTACGATTTGGACTTAATAATAATTATAATAATAATAATCATGAAAATGAGAAAAACCGACTAGCTCTCCATCTTCCATCTCATTCCAAGCAATGGCCGCCCTCCTGAGCCAAATTAATCTCAGATTATCGTCCCTGTCCCAAATTGCTTCGCTTCTCAGGCTAGGGATTACGCCCCTGGACGACCTTTGCATAAACTTCCAGTAAACGGCCTCTGAGCGAAGGAGAGGAAAATAATTATGAAGAAAGTTTCTCTCTCTCTTTCCCTCTCTCTCATAAAAGTCGCATTTCACTTTGGGATGGTAAGTTCACGCAGATAGAATGCTTGATTTCGTAGAAGATTAAGAGTAGAGTGTTAGAAATTTCCGTATAAAAAGCTGGTAGAGCTACCAGAGAGAGAGAGAGAAAGAGAGAGAGAGAGAGAGAGAGAGAGAGAGAGAGAATAAATAGTTTCAATCTAACGCCAAAACGCTGCTTCTACAAAAAAAATGATAAATAATCGAAGATTTAAACAGAACGACTTCAGGTAATCTAAAAAGCAACTGCATCTATAGCAATAAGAAAAAACCAGTTAGAAGTTTGAAATTCAC
>NC_061101.1:23097563-23130063 GCF_015104395.2 Macrobrachium nipponense | reverse complement strand
TGGCATTTTTAACCTGTGCGTCGACGAAGTCTACAATTCTTTCCTCGAATTTTTTTTTTCAACGTCATGTAAAATGAAACTAAAAAATAAAATAAAAACAAATTAGAATAAAACAAGACGTTCCTTCAGTCTAATTCGTTTGGTAAAAATACCTAACAAACTTTCTTCGGCTTCTTTTTTCAAGTCGTGCTTAATTAAGTAGCAGAAACTTTCTTCAACTTGTTTCTTAAGTCAAGTTTTATCAGGTTGAAAAACAATCTCTCTCTCTCTCTCTCTCTCTCTCTCTCTCTCTCTCTCTCTCTCTCTTCGCTCTCTCTCTCTCTCTCTCTCTCTCTCTCTCTCTCTCTCTCTCTCTCTCTCTCTCCCAGTAGTTTAGCCATTTTTCAGAATATAACAGATTTTTTAGCTGGGGAAAAGCGTATTCTCTAATTGGTTTCTTTTGTTTCAATGGTCCATTTTTGCTTCCTTTTAGGCTAAGGATTTTGGAATTTGATGCCACTGAGAGTGGTGCTGGATGGAGGTTATACCCGTGAATGCTGATTTTGTTTGTCTGTCTGAAAACTAAATATTCAAAGATGTAGCGATGGATTTCAAAGAAAATTTGTAAATGAATGGGGTAGGAGCTAAGGAATAGTTGATGAGACTTTGAGATGTTAACTGTTCTAGAATGATTTTTTTTTCTTTTTGTACTTAGTGGAGGCAATCGCTACTTAAGCGCTTGCTGAAGCCTTGATTTTTCATTGACTAATGCCAACAATAACTTATTTTCCAACATTAGGTCTAATCAAATTTGCAATAAGATTCCGTGTTACAAGCAAAACAGAAGCATGAAAAATATAAAAAAATTCAGATAATTATATTCACAAACCGAGCGAGAGAGACAGACAAAGATTAAACAGCAGTGACCGCATTAAAGTTAGCATCACTGAAAAATAAATCAGAGCCAAGTGTGACTGGCTGAAGACTAACAATTAAAAAGAAAGTTACTTTGTGTTGTGCAAGTGACGAAGAATAAATGGATAGAGCTTTTACGTTAGTAAGCTGTTACTGAATCTTACTTATGTAATGAAACAGGTTTATTATATTTCTTTCCAACCTGTTATTGCAGTAAACCATCTTTTAGAGCTCCTTCAAATGACAGCATGACTGTTTTGACTACATGACCAGAAACTACACTGCTATCCTGTTCATATCTTATACTACATTTCCTGTGCATATCTTATATATTTCCTAAGTTGTGCTTTTCTCACCTATAGGAAAACTGTCACATAACACGACTTATATGTGATGTGATATGCGCATCCTTTATCTTGTCAAGAGGGCTATCTATGTACAGGTGCCTTTTCATGTATTATCGTTTTTAAATCCCGCAATAACTCTAGATTTCATGCAAATGGGAACGCTTTTATAAAAGGTTACTTGTTACATTACAACCAGGGATTTTGTGTTCTGTTACTAAGTTGTCATTTTCCTTAAATATTTTTTAAATTTCTTGACTGTATTCCTCATTACATCTACTTCATCATTAATATATTATGGGACGCATACACGTAATGCAATTAAAATAATGGATGTGAAAACATCCCGTTGTAACTACAATAAAAATGTAAGTGAGGAGACAACCTGGTAGGCTTTCTGTATCCACTAAATTAAAGCACATTAATATCTCTGTGTCACAGGGAATCCAAATATGGTAGGCTTCGGTCACTTTCCATTTTTGTACTGAATTTTATCGATGTCTCTAATTCCAGTATTTTGCTAAAAAATGTGTCAACATTTTCAATCTCAGCCAAATACATATTATGCCGTCAACGAGAAATATTTCTCTCACAATTTTGGTACGGCCATGGAAAATCCACGATCTGTGATTTGAAGCAACCCGTGCGTGGAATTTTTGCAGGTCAGAATATTAGGCAAAATTATTCCCCGTAAGTATTTAGATTTAGGTAAGCTACGACATAAGCATTTGGCCATCATTAAATTCACTACGAACCTACTCTTTTTAGGCGCCAAAGATACTGGATTTTAAATTTACTGTCTACAGAAACCCTACCAATATTTCCGCCTATCTAAAGTTATTATCTTGGGCACAGCAATACATACAGAAATTAATCAGACGTAATTATCCTGGTGCCATTTTAAATAATGCAGTTGGTATGGTCGCTACTGTCGCGACATGCCGCTCAGATGTCGCAAGTTCGCGCCTCCCCCATGGCGATGGAAAAATCACTGGCTCTGTATCATGATCAGTTGCTGTAGCATGTGTAGGGTCTGCGGTGGGAAGTTGAAACCAACATTCTTTGGAAGCTTGAATTTCAAGTCAATGGACCCCCTTGGTGAGCTTGTTCCACGTAAATAGGTTTCATCTACCGAAATAATTATAATTATAATAATAATAATAATAATAATAATAATAATAATATAATAATAATAATAATAATAAGAGTGATGAATTTTTCTTTATAATAATAATAGTGACAAATACAACACCCAAAACTTGCTTGTAATTCTATACAGCAATATTCCCCATTTGCTTAAAAGTTTTGAATTAATATAATATTAAAGAAATAATACAATTAAAACGGAATTTACAAATAATTCAACGGAGGCGGACATGACATCACATCCCATGTAAGGCATATGACAACTTTGACCTTGGAAAAGAGAAAAGAACAACGGAATAAGGTACATAAAAATCGCAGTGTACTTTTGCGTTCGTTAGTGAAAAACAACTATTCTATCAATTGTGTAGCAGCTAATAAAGCACTTGTTTATTCTAATCATATTTTGGAAAGACACATGGAAGTAAGTATCTGTAAAAATATGAATGCCAGCCTAGGAATGTTTTAAATGAGCTCTTTATTTCCGAAAAGACATAATTTCACCTGAGCGATGCACATGCAAAGATATGTGTAAAACGTCAAGCGTTTAAGGGTTGTAGTTAGCCTGTTACTAATGACATGACGAGGCAGCACAGGTGTCATCCCCAGCAGCATGTGAGAAATAGGGTTTCTTAATAGCCACTCGCCCTTCTCAGCCATAGGATGAGATTCAGGCTCCTCCCTCTCATTTCAAATGTCAATATTTTCTATATCTGTTGTCTGTACGTTTGCTTGAACTGTCATCGGGATTCTTTCCTTGAAATTTCATTTTGCCCTGTGGTTCTTTGCACAGACAACAACCTATACAGTATTATATATATATATATATATATATATATATATAATATATATGATATATATATATATATATATATATCTATATATATACCCACACATACATATATGTATATATACACACACATACATATATGTATATGTACACACCACCCGCCCCCCCCACACACACACACATATATATATATATATGAGTGTGTTTGTGTGTCTAGGCAATAGCGTACGTGTCATGCCTCTTATAGTGATACTGAAAAAATGATCTCGAAGGAACAAAACAATCAAATTACAACGCGCACCAGGCACTACTCTTCCATTAATTAAGAATTCTCGAAGAAAAAACAACAAATAAACTTCGTAAACGACATCGTGGTTACGCAGCATTACTTCCCTGTCCAAAGGACAAACGTTTGAAGAATAATAAT
This sequence comes from Macrobrachium nipponense, assembly GCF_015104395.2. Taxonomy (NCBI): domain Eukaryota; kingdom Metazoa; phylum Arthropoda; class Malacostraca; order Decapoda; family Palaemonidae; genus Macrobrachium; species Macrobrachium nipponense. The sequence continues at coordinate 23,126,465 of NC_061101.1, read as the reverse complement.
ATATGATTTGCACGTGGAACCTTCTAGACATAACTGTGCTAAATTTGGAAGTATTTATTGATAACTGTTACCGATTTGCATCCTGATTAAATAATAACAGAGCGTCAAAATCATTACAGATAACACGATCTTATTCAATAGGTTCAAACATTCCGCAGGATTTAAAAACAGCCTCATCGACAAATATTTTGGGAGGAGAATAGTTACCACTACTTGTTTTTCAAAGCTGAAAGTGTAAATATAATATACAACGATGAGTTCATTTCAGTCTTACGTCTTTATCTCTGACATTTCCTTGGAAGGTGAGAGTACTTACAAAATGACAATTAAAATTTAAAAGAAAAAAATAAACGGAAGAAATGGAAAGCCTAATTATAAACGATTTAAAACATCAAACCCGCCTTCAATAATAGAAAAATACATGGGATTTCGAGAAAACAAAGCTAAGTACAAAATAGTACTAATTATAAGCAATATGAGAGATTCCACAACGGACGTGACAATACCTTTGAAATACAATGATCGGAATCGACTTTCGTCCTTTTGAATCAATGAGTTGACAGCTCTCTGATTACGTGCTAGATGGCGCTTCGAGCTGTGTGGCCGGAAGGAGGTAATGTTTACGTTACCTCATTTGTCTGGTTATTGGACTCATTAAATATATTTGCAGACGTGACAACCTAGACTAGTCGCAACTGTATGTCGTGCACATTTCTCAGAGGGTGATGACATCGATGGAATATAAAATTTAGCCCTAGGGCCAAACTCAGGAACCCCATGAGGTCATTCAGCGCTGGAAGTGAAATTGAAAGTAAAAGGTTTAAAGGGTATACTGGGTGGAAAACCTAGCTGTTGCACTATGAAACAACGGTTAGGAGAGGCTGGAAAGTAAGATGGAAGAAACAAAATATGAACGGAAGTACAGCAAAAGGAGTGAAAGGGGTTGTAGCTAGGGCCGAGGGGACGCTGCAAAGTACCCTAAATAATGCTTACAGAGCACCACGGGAGGTGCACTGACGGCACTAACCCCCTACGAACCAGAGGATGATTATACATCGTCAGTTCCCTTGCACATACGCCCAACTACGAAAATAAAACTATAAAAAAGTCAATAGCGAACTGACAGGTATACCACCACGTGTACCCTCTAACTTAATCAGGTAGTACACAGCCAACGCGACCGGTGCATTGGAATTGGAATGACCTCTATAAACACGCAATTCACGGCTGACAGGAAAGACACATTTATTCGCAGAAACGAAATCTGCTTGATAAATCGAGTAAGGATTATTATTATTACTTGTGGCTGAAGGGAAATCAGCCAATAACATCGTTACTCACAGAAAGTTCCGGAGTCAGCATAACATGACTTTCCCCGTATCCTCAGGAATCCAAAAACTTTTTAAGTTAATTATTTTAAGTTAATTCCACCACAAGAAAAACATGCACTGAGCAATATCAATTGTGAATAATTACGTAACGAATGAAAATCAAAGTCATTAACGAAACCTGAAAACCCCTCCGTCAGTGTTTCACAGAAATGAAATATTTACCATTTCTGTTCTACCAAAGGTACAAGGTATACTTGCATGTAAATGACCACACACTACTTGTCTCCGTAGCGAAGCAAGGACACGCTATGTAAAATTTGTTTCGATTCAGGCGGTGGTCAAAAATTTGTCTGACAACTTGAGAAACTGCAACAAATATTGTAGGAGTTACTAATTCGATATCATAAGCTATTACAAGAATACAAGAGGCTGGTATTTCTTATTAATAACACTAACTGATATTCTTTGCAAGAGAATTTAGATTAAATATAAACGCAATGTTAACAAGTAGTATCGAGGATCAAGGTACGCAATTGAGAGCATTGAAAACTTTTCAAAACGAAAGTGAAGTCTGTGTTAGAGGATTTAGATGGGTAGTTAATGGGTTAACGTAAAAGCAGGTCTGAGACAATGGTGTTTAGCATCCCTTTGTTGTTATCGTTATAGATGTAGTGGTGTAGAAAATCACAGAAAGAACACTATATGTAGGTGGAGACTTGATCGATACGAAAATGTTGACTGAATGATATTTGTGGATGCTGCTGCGTTGATTGTGGTTAGTGACGAGAAAGTGGCGTAAAAGTGTGTACACAAGGGAAAGTTGAGAGTTACATATAAGCATGAGTAAGATTATGAGGGTGAATGGAAACACGGCAGATGAACCAATGAATGATAATAATGGAAGATGGTATGATAAGAGACGACGTGAGTCACATAATAGGTGAAACAAGTAATGCCATGGAAACCAAGGTAGTCGTTGAGCTAACTCTTTTCTATAGAAGTGAAGCGGTTGACCTTGTGATATAGTTTTACCGCAAGAGAATTCATCCGCATTTCAGCGATTTAAGTATGAATTGATTTTTTCTTGAGCCACCCACTTCCTTAATTAAAGGCAAATCTCGAAAAAACATAAATCTTCTGCGCTTAAAACTCTCCACAGTCAACAATTTAAGACCTGGATTTTTAGGAGAATAGAACATTTACCCTTTTTTAATATTCTAAGATTAACAAATTGTATTCGGAAAGTTCGAAAAATAAAAATTCTCAGCTTTTGCCATTCATTAACACGAACTAGAAGTTTCGATAAGAAAAGCTCTATCTTTGCCATTACAACGAAATCAGAAGAATAACAAACAGATCGGAGAACCATATGGTTATTCTTTCTTTCTACAGCCACACCACACGCCTTCACTGAAGTTAGATACTATTCAAGTCGGTATTAGAACCAATGGTTTACCAGCGCTTTGACAACTAAATTCTTTTCTCGAAATTTTCGGGAAAAAATTCATGACAATAAATTATACTGACGGGGGCTGAACAATCTAAAAAAAAACTTTCGAGTGCAACATTAATCATAAATAATTAGTCTATAAAGAAATAAGTACATAACCTGATAAATAAATCAATCAATAACAGTGAGATATTTCACTTCGAGCAGATATAGGGAAATATATACTGGTCAAGAATATGACGTCAAATTTGTCCTATAAAACGGAGAAAAAAAATATTCGTAAAACTCTTTCGTTAAAACCCGCTTTACAGACTTCACTGGATTAACAACTTAATGTTGAAACTCGCCGTTCATCTTGACGAGAACTCGAAGTTATATATTTCCCAAGAAACTACACAGACAGCAATCACAATAACCGTAATTTGATCTAAATAGGTTTACTCACCATTTAGACGAAAGGCTGTTCTCCTAATGATGAGGTTCTCGCCAGTTGGTGGCAAATCTGAAAGAAGAGAGAATATACTATTAACGGAGTTCGTGCAAGTACTCTCATGAAGTTTAATTTTTTCCAGCCATATCATTAGTTTTATAAGAGAACTGGAAGACTGGAAAACCGAGAAATTTCCTCCTATCGTTTTCCAGTTTTCCAGCTACTCGTTATCATTAGTTCTCACTTGCGTGATTTCACAGGAAGCAAATACTTCCCAGAATTGATAAAACGTAAGATTTTTGTTCAGACAATATCGGCAAATCTTTGTACAGCTAAACCTAACTTTTTCTTATCAATGAAACGCTTTTACAGCACTCTGCAAAGGCTTTTCAATGCTCTTCGCAGGTGGACTGATCACGGGAAGGACAGTTTCCGAGCTCTAAATTGGCACTAAAAGCGAAAGGGACGGAGGATAATGGCAGGCAGGACGACTGATTGTAAGAAGTCACCAATACTGGTAAAAGAAAATAAAAAGGTTTATCAGACGACGATTGCAAGTGAAGAAAAAGGTCTTGAATCTAAAAGTACGGACTAAGAATTAACAGAGCGTAATTAAAAGTATCGGTGTGTGTGTGTGTGTGTGTGTACATTCATTGATGATACTTCGAGATAAAGAGACTAGTATTACTAAGGAGTCACTGAGAGATAAGGAACAAGGGCCAACGAATATTTTACAAAATCATTGATGAATGGAAATCTAAAGAAAACGTTGAATTTGGAAAAAATAAAAATAAAAATTGCATAAAAAAACAAGTTTCCCTCGAAAGCTCTGCAGTTTCCACAACCCTGCACATCTAAAGCTGTTCAGTTAACAGCGTTGGCCAGGGTGAAGTGAACAGCAACCGAAGCAAGGTAAATCCATCAGTCATGGAATTGCGTACGAGAATAATAATAAAAAAATAAATCGACTGTCAGCACAACACCCGGAGTTACAGAAAGGAAAAAAAACAATATCGATAAAATAAAATGGAGTAAGAAAGGCTGAAGCACCGACGTATGTTTATAAAGTAAAATGTACTATATCGAGAACTATTTCAAAACGAAAATCGATCAAATACGACGTTTTATTATGTACAGAAACTGGACTCATCCTCATTAAAGTCAAAGAAATCGCGTGATCCCAAGAGCATCGAATAAGTCCCCATACCTGAACTGTGAACTGTGAATAGCTCTCTCTATGAGGTCCGTTTAACGAGTCCAGAGGTCCACAACTGACCTCCTTGACTCAACGCTTCACTGCTAAGCTTTGTCAGTCTTTTCTTGGTTCTGTTTTCCGACTCATAATCCTTCTTCCTTAAAGAGACAGGTCTCGATTCCAGCGTGATTAAGTCCCACCCTTCATAAAAAATCTTTTTAAATACTTTTTTTGAGTGGTCTTTAACTGCACTTTAATTTTATCTAAAGAGTTTGTATTTAGTACAGCTTGAGAATGTTGCTAGTGTGTGTTTTCATAGTACGTAACACCATGTATATTTGTGAATTTGATTTATAAAATTAAAATGCCCAATGCATGTTGGAAATAAAGATGATGATTATTATCATTATAAACTAGACAACCAACCTGGCGCTGCCCGGGAAAACTGAATGACAACCGATAAACCCTCTCTCTCTCTCCTCCCAAACCTCCTCTACACTCTCTCTCTCTCTCTCTCTCTCTCTCTCTCTCCTCTCTCTCTCTCTCTCTCTCTCTCTCTCTCTCTCTCTGCCCTTCCTATTAAGATAGTTGCTTCAGTTACGTTGCCCAGCATTTCTGACATTTCATATTTCACCACTTCTCACCCCACTTCCTATCAGGGCTGAACTTGGACTTGAGGGCATCGGGAGTGTCACTTATCATCTCAGAGACCTCGAAAACTGCAGGTTAAGACACTAATATCTGTCGTTTATGGTTACTTTTACGTCACTCCCTTCCCACTCCTTTTCACCCCCTCTCTACAACTGGGGCTGAACTTGGACTAGAAGGGCATCAGGAGTGTCACTATTAATCTCAGCGACCTCAATAGCTGTCGTTTTCTGTTACTTTTACTTTTCCTCCTTTCCCACCCCACTCCCCACACATCGCCGCTCCCCTTGGGTGCCAGTGATGTCTTACCCCTACCGTATACTTTTTCCTGTGTATGTGACACACACATACATCCATTAATATATATATATATATATATATATATATATATATACATATAATTATTATTACTTCCCTTGATTTGCCTTCCTCGAGGAAAAATAAACTATTAAGGTGCCCATCCCATTTACCTATGCTTTTCAGCAAAACATTTAAAGCATGTGAGTAGTCCCAGAGGATGGTGAGATGAATAGAATTATAAAAAGGCAAGGAGAGAAAGATCAGGAAAAGATGCAGACCACAAAGAGATCAGAAGGGGAGGGACATCTTGCCCATGAGGAATTATACGATTCAAATGCCTTTTCCTTCACATAATTTTTTTAAAATAAAATAAAAAAAAGATTAATCTATTGGAGCAGAGAACCATAACAAACCACACCCATGTATTAGTAAAAGCTCACAAATCGCTGCTTTAATCACACTTAGTGAAAAGATGCAAATCCCTGAGCTTTAAATCACAACTGATGTCAATTACTTTCTAAACTAATTAAATGAAGCAGTTGTTCTCTTTTATTCTGTTACTGCATGAAGCAGCCACTTATCAGGAACGTAATTAATATCAATTAATTATAAATTAAAAACATTTTACCATGGGAATTATACGTCACAACGAACGAGCAATTTACACGACATTAATGAAATGCTAATTACTGTTGAAGGATCTCATAGCAACCCATTTACTATTGCTGTAATTAGATTTAGAAGTGGAATTAGGAGAACCCCTTGGGAAGCAAGAGAAATAAATTGGTTTCTTTAACGAACTACAAACACAGGGCAAGTTTACTTCGGGCTATTTAAAGCTCACAAGATTGGAAAAGTGTTTGTGCTCAGATGCATTCAAAAGTTTCACATATTTCTAAATAGTAATTATTATTAATATTGTTATTACTGATGAGGAGATAGTGTAAATGTGAATATATATTAGATATACACAAAAACGAGTGCTTTCGAGAACCTGATAGATTCTTTTTCTCAGTCTACTAAAGCACTAAAGCATCCATCGAGGTCAAGTCTTGAAAAAATAAATAAAATAGAAAAAATAAAAAAAGTTTAAAACGTTTCCTTCATAGAAAATTTTTCCTCCTTCGCCTTTTTCTCCCCCCTATTATTATTATTATTATTATTATTATTATTATTATTATTATTATTATTATTATTATTATTATTGTTGTTGTTATTATTATTATCATTATTATTATTATTATTGTTGTTGTTGTTGTTGTTCCAATAAATCACGCAGAGTTTTGATATCTCGGATTCCCTTAGAATTGTCTCCCCTGGCCGCATTTCAACCCTGGTTTCTCTTCCAAAGTTGTTTGTTATTATTTCCACCAATGGGGTCCCTGTCGGAAGTCGTACACGAGCGATGAATTGCATGACGTTCAATACAAGCATCCATCTCTCCATAATTTTTCATTAAAAGAGTTCAACAGAGTTTTCTATAATATTCACACCCAGGTGCACCATCGAGACCATATTCTACAATCACCTGGCACAATTTCATTCATACGTGTATGCCTTGATTCCAGCTTTCAAATTTTGGGGGTTCAACTGATCTAAATTTTATAATGAAGTATAGAAAATAAAGGAAGGAGCAACCAATGATCTGACAGGTCAAAACTAATGAACAAACACTCCTGCAATCCTGAAAAATAAAAACTATCAGTAAAACAGTTAATTGACCTTTTTTTCTACTTTCAAATAAAATACACAAATTCTCGTAAATTCAAAGAAAACTGAGATCATTTCATGAATCATCACACACTTCACACACTACACAGAAAATTGCACTGCAATTAAAGATTGATCATTACACAGAAATGCTTTTATTAATTAATGAAAAACGAACCACAGCTATACTTAGTACGTAGTCAAATTACGCAAATCTCTTTAATGTAAAGGCGCATCATAATTCAATGTTTAGTCTTATAATATTTACAGCTTTAGGAAGTGCAAGTGGGCGATTTCGTCCCTATGAATGAAATGATTGAAACATCCACAGCAACCACAAAATTTCATTTTCAAGTATTATTTATTATGTAAGTAATAGATCATTTTTAAATGCAGTGGTTGTCATACATTAATGCTATCGAAGCATAACAGTCCCTATTGTCCTTGCTACTCATTCCTGCTCCCTGTATACCAGTATCTACTATTCTTAGCAAGCCAGTCAACGGCGTCCCTATCATACCATTCCCTGATGTCTTGTGTCCTATCTGCTGCCTCTGGTGTATCAGTCCTTATGACATCAAGTGTATCTGTTCCTGCTTCCCCTGGCTCCAAGCTGCCTCTAATACATTACTACCTGCTGTCTCTTACATACAACTTTCTTTCTCAAATTACTACTCTCTTACCTTGGTGTATAACTACCTGACACTCTGACACTCTAGTACACCAGTTCCTGCTGTTTCTGGTGTACTGGTCCCCGATACCCCTAGTGTACCTTTATCTACTTACTATCTACTACTAGCGACGTACCACCAACTACGTCTCCTTGTGAATCAGCTACTAATGCTTTATACACCAGTTTCAGTAACTTTTTGATGTTGTTTTATGAAGAGAGGAAAAGATAAGAGGAAAGATTACATCAATATTGTAGGAGTTACTAATTACAAATTATAAAGTAAAACTGATAATAAAAAGGACAGTAAGCAATCTTTCAGTAAATTTTCCATTTTACAATTATTTCTTTCTCTATTAACTTTGTTTTAACAGAGAACTTTCGGTATCACACTTGTCGCCTAATCCTCTATTCCTGCCGAGAGCGACCAGGTTTGCTGGCAACAGTAGAACCAATAAGCAGTAAATGGGCAATGCAAATTAGAATATAAAAAAGTCAAGAGAAAATGCAATGCATTACCACCCTAAAACAATTCACTGCTACCTTATTGACTTATTTCTTTATTTACCTATTTATTAACTTGTTTTTAATAACTGATCCCTTCTTGCTGTATTTCGTATTATCTTCTGTAATTTATTTCAAATGAATACCACATTCTTTGAAAACCTGAATTACAAGTCAATGGCTACTGTGGCGCAACCAGGCTTGTTCCATTTGAATAGGGTGAATTTTCTGAATAATAATAGTGATAATATCATTAGCATATTTTTCCCTTCAAGTTAAAAGTGTGCGCGCGCGTATGTACACACTGAATACTAAGGCTTAGGCCTTATGAAGCACGGAGAACCGAGGTATGCATATATATGGATTATTAAATTTTCTTGGAATCTGGAATAATGGGAAAAATATCATTCCTTGGAGAATATGTGTTCGAGGGGTCGAATCTCTCTCTCTCTCTCTCTCTCTCTCTCTCTCTCTCTCTCTCTCTCTCTCTCTCTCCAGCTGACGCATTTGTCCGCAAGTAATATTATTAAAATTATACATTAATCTGCATACATAACTGCATTTTCGAATATCTCAGTCACTTACGCATATCTCTTTGCTATTCGTTTACCTTAGTGTACCGTTTTTTATAATCATGGTATAGTTTTCAATGATGGTATAATATAAAAAACTCTTGATCTTCCCACAATGACGAATAGAGATGCATTATTTGCTTTGTTTCTTTATATAACTTGGATCGATTTATGTAAATATAATGGTTTTTCAATAAATCAAATTTCGTATTACATAATATACTCATTACTCACTCCATATCTGTCATACATTTATATGTTAGAAAATCATTTGCCTCAAGTGTTCAGTTATATAAATGATCCAGCAAGGGCCCGTTTTATCTCTGCAACCCAAAGTCATTTTTTGAATGGTTTAACCTTCGTTGAAAATAACCTATGAACAAAAGCAAAATATCTTCTTGTATTCCCTACTGCCTTAAGTAAAAGTATGTTTTTCGTGTGAACTTCTCCTCTACTCTTATAAATTATTAAGTAAGTAATATGCATCACGCCACTGTAGTAAGCGGTGGGAAAATATTGTTCTCCTTATATCAGGATTACGTTAGATTCCCAACTACTGAGAACATCACCAGAGTAATAGCTAGCTACACGAAAAAAACTTCGTTGTATCGCCTTTGGATACAAAATAAAGTATAATGAAATAGTAATTAATGTGAAGAGATCTACAGTGGTGTAGACGTAAATATAATATAAGAAATATATACACAAACGAGAGCTTGAGAGAACCTGCTCGGTTCTATTCTCCTGAGAAGGAGAATCGAGCAGATTCTCGAAAGCTCTCGTTTGTTTATATATTTCTAAAATTATATTTACATCTACAACACTGCATTTCCTCATTTTAGTGACTCATGCTATTATGAGAGTTTTAAGAATTCCTGCAATGTATGAAACTGGGCAGCTTCGATAATTCTCTGTTGCTTTTGTGACGTCATTTTACCAAAACAAAGAACGGGAGCAGCGTCAAACTGAAATAAAAATACCGAAAATCTAATAATGAATGTAAGACGTGTACATATAAAACAATATTAAGAAGAGAAGCAACATATTATCCCCGCAGGACATTTTTCCAGTATCAAACTTGAGGTCCCCTGTCCTCTCTTTCCACTTTATTGAATGAATAAATACTGACAAGGAAATAGATCACCCATTAAGATTAAATCATTTCCGTACTTTTACTGGCTCTCGGTCATAACTCACCACAAATGGCTGCAAGCCATTTCAGATATGAATATTTTATTTCAAACTCCCACCTAACCCGGACAATCCTTTGGTTTAATATCTATTGCGAAGACCAAATTGGTTCTACCTTCGTTCGATACATTTATATTCCGTAAATTGGAATCACAGTGATATATAATCTGGCAAATTTGTCAAAAAGTTTTCCAGGTAATTATATTCGCTCTAAGATATAATGAGGTATAATAATGAACAAGAGAGCAAGCATTATCCTACAGTATCTGAAAGTACCTAATGAGCGGTTTTCTTTGAGGTCGGAAATCTGAGGATTGTCCCGTCTAGGTCTTCCAATTAATTCGTTATCATAATGACGATATACATTTCGACAGACTAATGATCACACTGCCTTTCATTTCTTCCCTGCTCGCTTCTCTCTCTCTCTCTCTCTCTCTCTCTCTCTCTCTTCTCTCTCTCTCTCTCTCTCTCCCTCTCCACTTCCAGTAAAGGACACATCATTGTCGACGAACTTTCAGGTGGCTGTAGTAGAAAGTAGATTCTCAACCGTACATCTCTCTCTCTCTCTCTCTCTCTCTCTCTCTCTCTCTCTCTCTCCACTTCCAGTAAAGACACATCATTGTCGACGAACTTTCAGGTGGCTTTAGTAGAAAGTAGATTCTCAACCGTACATCTCTCTCTCTCTCTCTCTCTCTCTCTCTCTCTCTCTCTCTCTCTCTCACTATCGTCTCATGTTCCTCTTCGGATGTTTCTTCTTGTCATTATAGTTATTGTTATTGTATGGAGGGTGTTCATAACCAGGCACATTTCTTCTCTCTCTGGCTTTCTTCTCCGCAATGTCTTGTGGCATTCTTTATCTCAGATTTCTTTGTCTCTCTCTGTTTCCTTGACTCGTTGTACCTTCCTTATCCCCGATAAGAATTTTACTTCGGAACTGCTAAGGGTTTGATAACACAACCACCCTCTTTTCGTTTGTTTGTTTGTTTGTATGTAAAGAGTTTTCCGTTGCATGGAACCAGTGGTTATTCAGCACGGGGATCAACGGCTTTACGTGACTTCCGAACCACGTCGAGAGTGAACTTCTATCACCATAAATACACATCTCTAACGCCTCAATGGAATAACCGAGAATCAAACTCGCGGCCACCGAGGTGGCAGGCCAATACCATACCGATCACGCCACTGAGGCGCTAACACATACTTCTCGCGATACCCTATATAACTTGATGCCCCCCCCAAACCCCCACCCCCGCCCTCTTCCTATTCCAACGGTAATATGAAGCGGTGAATAAGATTAATGGATACCTATATTAAACACCGCCTTCGAGAGTGAGTACGAACGTTCCATCGTGAGAAGAAGCCAGCAATGAAAAGACGCGAGAATCCTGTGAAAGATATGCCAATGCCGGAGCCTTAGGTTGACGACGAGCTGTTCCACAGCTTTATTAAAGAGACTATGGACCAATCTCCTATGAATTCTGAGAACCGGCATTGTGAGTACCTATTTCTTCGTTCTATACGAGTTCATTTATTTCCCTTGTTTTCCAGGTACATCGACACCGACACCTCTCGATGGGTGTGACAGTGAAGATGAATGCGATGTCAACTTATATGACAGCCGCACTGGCGAGGTCACGGACCGTACAGATTTTCATGGGGAAGAAGAGGATCCATCCCAAGTAACTTTCCATGGTTTTGTTTGTTTGTCTGTATGGTATTTTGACGTTGCATGGAACCAGTGGTTATTCAGCAACTGGACCAACGGCTTTACGTGACTTCCGAACCACGTCGAGAGTGAACTTCTATACATAAATACACATCTCTCACTCCTCAATGGAATGCCAAAGAATCGAACTCGCGGGTACCGAGGTGACACGCCAACACCATACTGACCACGCCACTGAGGCGTTACATGGGATTCCAGCCCAAAATTCCACCGGGGATCAAACTCCTATGCAGGTTTAGTGACGACACGGGAACGTACCGGAAACCAGGAAGCATCATCGAATACTCTCGGAGAACGAGAAACGGAGAGGCAACAAGGGGAGGCATCACAAAAACGAAATCAATAATTAAAGAACTTGAATACAAGTGGGCAACAAAACCCAATTTGAAGTCATTTGCAAGTCATAAGATACAGGCAAATTTAATTAACAACACCCGTACACGCTTGTCTGAACGTATTCACCTCGTTGTTTATTTAGACTTCCTGAATAATACTCGCCTACCATATGAAATTCATTAGTTACATAGATGGGTGAGTAATTAAACAGGCCTGCTCGCTCGAAATCAAAATTAAACAGGCCGATATTGCGCTTCCCCGTAACGTTACCAGTAACGATGGTTTCACTTTGAAAGTTATCGGGCTGAAGTAATGAAGGAATCCTGCCTTCCAGTGACTGCAGCTAGAATATCAAAGTCAGTGTCTGGATGAGTGTCAAAGGACGCGCTAAGGTAAGTGTGAATGTTTCTTTATACTTTTTTTAAAATGTTCCATTAAAGATAATCCTGTACAATAAAAAAACCGGTTTTAAATAATTCGTCCACACTGCAGTCAGGTATGTCACACACGTCGAAAAATCACACACAGGATAAATACAAGTTAAAGACTAATTGGCCGTTCTAACCAGTACTTCATACGATTATCCAGCAGTTGGAAACTAGAACTGAAGAAATGCAACACATGTCATTGTGGGAACTTCTTTACATACAAGATATGTGACGCGTGGAATAAACTGACACCAAAGGTTGTAAACAGAAACAGTGTGGACAAATTCAAAAGAAAGCTAGACAAAATCATTAGGACACTGTAAATGAATAGAATGAATAGTAAAACCTGTACCTAGAGATAAGTGATCACACGATGTCTCCCCGGATGGATTAACAAGTCTTTGAGACATCCCAATCCTCGTGACTCCTTGTTACTCGAAAATGTTTTCGGGGAGAGAGAGAGAGAGAGAGAGAGAGAGAGAGAGAGAGAGAGAGAGAGAGAGAGAAGTTATTTGTGCCAATTAAGGATGTTTTCCCGTGACTTGAATTAAAAAGTTCATAAAGTTTGATATGAAGCCGTTCATAAAGATAACTATGTGAAATTCTAAAAAAGTTACATTTGTCTTAATGACATAAAACAGATTTCTACAGGAAGTGAGGATCTCAAATTGTTTTTGCATCAAAACCTTCGTGGTTATCGGTAGGTTCTCTGACATGATGCAGTTCATTAATCGTTAAAGTTACATTATTATTATTATTATTATTTTTTTTTTTTTTTTTTTTTTTTGCTCTATCACAGTCCTCCAATTCGACTAGGGTGGTATTTATAGTGGGGGTGGGGGCCGGGTTGCATCCTGCCTCCTTAGGAGTCCATCACTTTTCTTACTGTGTGCCGTTTCTAGGATCACACTCTTCTGCATGAGTCCTGGAGCTACTTCAGCGTCTAGTTTTTCTAGATTCCTTTTCAGGGATCTTGGGATCGTGCCTAGTGCTCCTATGATTATGGGTACGATTTCCACTGGCATATCCCATATCCTTCTTATTTCTATTTTCAGATCTTGATACTTATCCATTTTTTCCCTTCTTTTCTTCTCTTCTGGTGGTGTCCCATGGTATTGCGACATCAATGAGTGATACTTTCTTCTTGACTTTGTCAATCAACGTCACGTCTGGTCTGTTTGCACGTATCACCCTATCCGTTCTGATACCATAGTCCCAGAGGATTTTCTTTGCCTGATCGTTTTCTACACTCCTTCAGGTTGGTGCTCGTACCACTTATTACTGCAAGGTGCTGATGTTTCTTACACAGGCTCCAGTGGAGGGCTTTTTGCCTTTTGCCACTGAATCATGCCTCTTTTGTAACTGGTTCTGTGCAAGTGCCGGGCATTCACTTGCTATGTGGTTTATGGTTTCATTTTTCGTATTGCACTTCCTACATATGGGAGAGATGTTATTTCCGTCTATCATACTTTGAACATATCTGGTTCTTAGGGCCTGATCTTGTGCCGCTGTTATCATTCCTTCAGTTCCTTCTTTAGCTCTCTCTGTAGCCATTGCCAATTGTCATCGCTGGCTAGTTCTTTAGTCTAATTATTATTATTATTGTTTTTTTTTTGCTCTATCACAGTCCTCCAATTCGACTGGGTGGTATTTATAGTGTGGGGTTCCGGGTTTGCATCCTGCCTCCTTAGGAGTCCATCCACTCTTCTTACTATGTGCCGCCGTTTCTAGGATCACACTCTTCTGCATGTCCTGGAGCTACTTCAGCCTCTAATTTTTCTAGATTCCTTTTCAGGGATCTTGGGATCGTTGCCTAGTGCTCCTATGATTATGGGTACGATTTCCACTGGCATATCCCATATCCTTCTTATTTCTATTTTCAGATCTTGATACTTATCCAATTTTCCCTCCTCTCTTCTTCAACTCTCGTGTCCCCAATGGTATTGCGACATCAATGAGTGATACTTTCTTCTTGACCTTGTCAATCAACGTCACGTCTGGTCTGTTTGCACGTATCACCCTATCCGTTCTGATACCATAGTCCCAGAGGATACTTTGCCTGATCGTTTTCTATCACTCCTTCAGGTTGGTGCTCGTACCACTTATTACTGCAAGGTAGCTGATGTTTCTTGCACAGCTCCAGTGGAGGGCTTTTGCTACTGAATCATGTCTCTTTTTGTACTGGTTCTGTGCAAGTGCCGGGCATTCACTTGCTATGTGGTTTATGGTTTCACTTTTCGTATTGCACTTCCTGCATATGGAGAGATGTTATTTCCGTCTATCGTACTTTGAACATATCTGGTTCTTAGGGCCTGATCTTGTGCCGCTGTTATCATTCCTTCAGTTTCCTTCTTTAGCTCTCCCCTCTGTAGCCATTGCCAATTGTCATCGCTGGCTAGTTCTTTAGTCTGTCTCATGTATTGTCCGTGCATTGGTTATTATTATTAGTATTATTATTATTATAATTATTATTATATTATTATTATTATCTAAAAGCTTCAGGAGGTGACATCCTACCAATGTTAATAAATTAATATGATCGTTATTGTTGGGAAAGGCATTTGGAACAAGCTTAGAACGTCGTTAATCAGCAAAGCAAGCTTACGCAGAACAGAATGTTGACAGTAATGGTGCAAAGGAGCCCGAAAAGTTACTTAAAAATAAATAAGCATAGTGCAATTCATTATTACTTTTTTCAACCTGCTATCATCCGCAAGCGCTGTTGAGTGAATTACATCGTTTTTGCGTTATTAATAGCTTATTTGAATAATAAAACTTCACTTAACTTTTAAATGATTAAAAGACTTTTCAATTAATTGGAATGTCAAAAGAGACTAAGATTATTTTCCTCCCAACTGGCTCTATAATTACAGCCTCGGGGATACATTATTAATATCTCGACCCAGACCGTAAAAGGAAAATTTTTATTTTTAGAGCCCATTTCTTCTATGTTTGAAGAGTAGAAAACTTCAACGTTCAAAAGAGAAACTATTTTAATTTCTTTTATAATTCAAATACTTCCTGGATTACCACTTAAAAGCTTTATGAACTTTCTTTCCAGTACTTTTTTGAAAAATGTAGAACTAATAGCGCTCTATATTTAGGCTTTATAATTACTAAGTTTGTTGTTGTCATATTTCAAATTAAAAATAATCAGTAATATATTTATTTCTTAAACGTATTTTTCCAGATACCTGGTTCATCCTGCTAGGAAAATAATCTAGAATCACATGAATAGTCTAACGGGCAAAGTTTGAATTTACGTTCAAAACACAACATAACACTGAAGTTAAAAATATTGAAACAAATAAATTTCTAATACACCATGAAGTATAATTGTCTTATTTGACTCATACCATATGTCGATAAAAATTCGTTGGGATCCATGAATAATATTCTGGAAAATCCTGTAGACAGAGAAACAAATACACGCATGTGAATCCATAACCTATTCCGCTTGGCCAGCTAAGATAATATAATCAAACAATGCCCACCCCTTCAGTCCCCACATCGATCCGCCAAAGACAATCAGAAACATCTTCAGGACAGCCAAACATACACACAGGCGCCCACACACACACACACACACACACACATGGATAAATACATAAACCCGTTCCAACTTCGCAGGCTGGAACAGAAACTAAACACTGTCACAACTTCCCCTCCTTTCCATCGATCCCTCATGTGAGTCTCTCTCTCTCTCTCTCTCTCTCTTCTCTCTCTCTCTCTCTCAATAGTACCCCCAAAGAGTTGAAGTTTGTCGGAGCTGAGCTGGTGATCACATTAGAGCAGCATAATCCCCTTTCCAACGTAATTAACATGAGAAACACGTCTCCTAAACAACCAACCATCCCATTTACCCACGTCTCCATTCTTGGCGCTCTCCTAAGTTGGAGAGTGACGAGCTAAACAATTAGGTAATGCGTAACAATCGCAGAGACTTAAGAGATACCCAAGGAGATTACACACACACACACACACACACACACACACACACATATATTTTATATATATATATATATATAGCCTTTTTCCTCAGCAGGAGTCGATTCCGCAAGACCATAAGCCCCCCCTGTTCTCTATAAGTTTTTGGGGACAACGCTGCTATCCCCATGCCCTTCTCTGCACTGTCTACAACCCACAGAAACCGACGAACTTTCAGGTGGGCTGCATAATCCTCATCTATGGTCAACAGAGAAACGGAATTCATCCGGACGCGGAAATCGTCTTCGTCAGAACTATCGCAGGGTCGCTCACTGGATTACGAACTGTGGCCTCACGTTTTTTTTTTCCTGTTTAAATCTGATGAATCACTCTCTCTCTCTCTCTCTCTCTCTCTCTCTCTCTCTCTCTCTCTCTCTCACACACACACATTAAATGAATAAAAGCGACACAATAATAACATATTGAACTGAATTTTATCTCTTTTTGAAACAGAAGACCCACTCAGGAAAGTAACTTAAAGGGAGAGTAATAACCGAATCAATACCCTGGATACATAAATATAGTCACAAATCTAAAACATTCTCGGATAAAAAAAGGACACCTTTGACATTAAATACTTCCTAGGAGGAACAAGTTATGTTTATAGGATATTGGGACATTAAACGAATGGTTATTTTTACAGTCATTTTGACTTACCCTTCTGCCCCCAATAAGCTCTTCTTATCCTACTATTACACCCCACCCCCAACCCCTCTTCTCCCTCCCCCCAATAACTCCTGTCACTAGGTCAGCGTTTGTAACTAAATACTTGTCAATAAAACAACATTTCCTAACTTAGTAGGTCTTGAATAATCCACGAAGGAAGAGTAAAAACCAAGTATAACGTGGCCAGAAAAGATTCAGTAATATGCGAATATTTATAAGATATTTGTTAATATTATGGAATAAAGTTATTTTTAAGACCACTGAGCCTTCAATTGCATCATGGGATAAAGTATTGTCTTTTTTATAACATCGCTGAAGTTCACTCCTTTCTTTATACATATTACATGAAAAAAAGAGTATCCCTCTATTTAGGACATATTGCGGATCAGTGATCATTAACTGCCTTTGTTTGCCTTAAAGAACAAAGCCTTCATTTCTTTCATTTGATTGCATTACAATGGCGCATTCGTCTTCTTTGGTTATGTTATGTAATTATACATATTCCACTCCTTCGATTACATTACCCCGTAAAACGCAATCCCATTGTGACACACTGACCTCATAGTTCATTGCTAAGGTATTTTGTTGTAAGACTTCCTCCGTTTTCTTTGCCTTGTTGTCTCCGAAAGATAAGGAGAAGTCATTAGCACCTGACAAGAACAATTTATCTTTTTCTAGTCACCCTTCGGTCCAAAGGACTCCCCAGAGAATATTGCAGGGACCCTTTCAAATATCCATGAAAAATGCTCTTCATCAAAATTCTTCCATATATAATTTCTTTGAAAACTATTCCTTCGGTAAATTCCTCAATAAGCGAATTTTCTTGTGATAAAAAATTATTATTGTTTCTAGCAACTTTTTCAGTATTTAATTTTCAGGAAAAATATGAGTAAGCACAGTCTTCGATACATTAATTTTCATGAAGTATAATTTTCAACTTCATATATCTTGAGGGAGAGGAATCAAAATAAATCTAGGAAAAATACGAGTAATGAGGACAATTTTTCCTAGAGTAATCTGAGTCCTATCTCTCAAGATATATGCTATTGAAAAGTATACTTCATGAAAATTAATATATCGAAGACTGTGCTTAGGCAAATCTTTCTTGAAAAAAAATATATAGTGAGTTATACAGTGGATATTTAGAAACGATGGCAGCCATTAATAGGTCACTTGAATTGAAATTTGTGAAAGACTGAAAAACGCGATTGAAACAGTAAACAACTGAATGAGTTTTGGAAATAAAGTCAACTGAAATCACTTACTAAATAAGTTTATACATAAGCCTAAAATTATCTGTTTTTTGTAATACGGCCATGAACAGTGGTATGACAGTGAAACTATGTCTAAAAGATTTTATTCGTTTTGAGAATAAAGTTTCCCTTGATATAGTATATGACACACTTATGTGACTTATACAAAAAATTTAAGCTGAAAAATTATTCTTTTGTATTTGTTTTCGTCGTTCGATGATGATGAAATGATGAGTGAAATTGGCTGACAATTTGATCTTATAAAGATATAAACTGCTCTTCTAAATACAATAGAAAAACGAAAAAAAAAACTGAAAGCAAACAATCTGCGCAGCTCGTGTTAATATATTGCTATATAAACATGTCTCTCTCACTATAAGAAATGTTTTAATATTTTACTCTCGTAATAACGCTCATATAATCCAATAGGAAACAAGGCGATGAATCATGATATTTCACGAACCAAATTGGGACAACTCACTGTCTGATCGAATTTTACATAATGGCGTCACTAAAATTCTATAACTGACAAAAAAAGAAAAAAAAAAGGGGGGAGGGAGCTAAAAGAATAGGAAGCTGAAATGAAACCCTGCAGTTCACATGAGCATAAAACTTTATGCCGAGATCAGCACATATAACGATAAAAATTACCGAAGAAACAAGTTTCTCTCGACATCGAATAAATAAATCCTTTATTCGGATTAGGATTGACAGCATTTGACGATAGCATACGGCGCCTAAATAGGCAAATGTTTCTCACAAATGCTTCTCGCATTCACAAACAATGAGACAGAGCGTTCAACGCCAACCCAACCTGGAGTTCTCGAGAATATATTCCAGATTCCAGCGAAACACAAGCGTCTTACATATCGTGCCTCCGTGAATCACTTTACGAAAATAAATCTCTCCTGTCACTTCAGGGGCTCCTCGAATAATGGATCTCAGGCGAAATTGCTGCAAGACATTCTTATTGGGAAACGTGCGTCTTTCACGTTGAAGCCATTTAAAAAACGCTGAGCTAGTAGATGGTGTAGTCGCTATTTCCAACTGATACATGCAAGCACTTTAGTAGAAATGTCACAACAGAACGTACGTATATTTACACTAAGAGATCTATATTCACCTCAAATATTAATCACTCAAAAAAAACAAAAACAACAAAATAAATAAATGATAACACCCTCCTTCAGATATCACAAAACAGACAAACTAACAGGAACTGTTGAACAAACAACCTTCGCCAAGTGTCAGCCAAAGTAAGGATCAGGCTTTGGAAATACCAAAATAGAACATAAGAAGGTTCGAGGTTTTCCGTCGCCCCCAACATTTTCCAATTGCAGTGTGTTTCTTTGCTGTCCGGCCGAATGTTTACCGAACCGCCTGACGAGGACAGAGAGGCCCCACACAAAGAGGGGAAGGGGCATTTTCATTAGCGCCTCCTATCGACTTCAAGGTCCAGCAGCTTTCAAGAGGCTTAGGGAGGAAAAAAAAAAAAAGACGGAGACCTGTTTGTCTACCTGAACCATCCTGTTAGGAAGAGGACATTACTGGTGGTTATTTCATTGGTTTCCTTTGAGAATGATCCTTTATGAAACAGGATTCTGAGTAAATATTGACTTCTTGTTAGTATCTCTCTCTCTCTCTCTCTCTCTCTCTCTCTCTCGGAATGAACAGTATGGGCTAGCCTAATTTATTTGAAAATACAGTGACACATCACTTATCTAAGCAGTGAATTATGCGCCTGATTGTTATTCACCAGTTGTGGGCTGCAATCACTGTGAGAGGAGAGAGAGTGGAGACTGAGAGAGAGACGAGAGAGAGATTGAGAGAGAGAGGTAGTTACAACATATATATATATATATATATATATATATATATTTTGTATAAAAAAATATATAAAATCTATATATATATATATCTATATATATACCTATATATATATCTATATAATATATATATATATATATATATATATATATATATACATATATATATATATATATATATACATATATATATATATATATATTATATATATATATATATATATATATATATATAATTATATAGATAGATAGATAATCAGCATGAGCATTCACTCACTAAAAATTAGTAATCCCTATTTCGTCAACCAACTCTGGAATTCTATTCCCGCTTCCTTTTGCACAAAATCTATAACCTTCCTACCCTCAAGCCCTAATCATTTGACTTCTTCCTAGTTCTCCTGTAGGCTGAACAAACAGATAAAATGACGGGATGTCATTAACCTTCACGTTACTCCATATGATGAAAATAGGAAACTGGAAGCAACATACCTGATAGTAAATAACGCGTAAAAGTGCTGCTACTACTTCCTATTAAGAGTAATGCTAACTCTACTCTACATTAATATATAGATTAAAATTATTAGTAATTTAAAAAAAAATAGAGACCATTTACAAGGATGAAACGTCTCACAAGCGCAATGTCTTCACCCTCTCGTTGATTTTCGGAGGCCTAATTACCGGCACTCTTTTAGTTCACTGTAGGAGCCCTCTGGTTCCATTAAATATATTATAGGGTAAAACAGTGCAAGGGAAGAAATACATAATTTAAAAAGAATCGTGGAACTCTGCTTGAGAACGCAAATATTCACAGGCAAACGACAGAAAAGCCAAGAGAACACAAACGTGATTCCTCGGAACTTTTATTGTTTGAAAAAACGATCCTGCGACTTTAGGCGGGATTTTCTCGTCCGTTCAAACGCCTTCAATCACGAGAGAGAGAGAGAGAGAGAGAGAGAGAGAGAGAGAGAGAGATTTCGAATTTCTTATGCACAATGTCGCTGTAAAACGACTAACCCTTCCTAGGAAACTGTTTGAGAATGATTATGAGTCAGTTTTTTTTCTTTGAACTGTGCGCCTTTTGAGATATGCTACGGTTTTGTCGACTTTTGAATTAGCGAAGAGAAAGAGTCGGAAATACTTAAGACTCCAAAACTGAAAGCCAGGGAGTTGGTATTGGTTTCCAGGCTGAATAAGACTACGTAATATAATGTAGTAAGAGAGCAATTAAATTCCCTGATAAAGTAAAATAAAAACAATCACAAAAATATTTCTAAGGCTTAAAAACGACTTTGTAAGTCTGCTTATGTAAACATTGTTACCAATTCATGCAGGACAATATAACCGCCAACTAGGTTATGCATTTGGTCCTGTTTGTGTGTGAATGTATGCATGTGTTCAGAGATTTCGTATGCCGAATATAAAAAGTTAAAACTTCATTCTTACTCGACCTCCTCTCTTAAACACACAATCCCTGATCAGCGCAGGTGAGACAGAGATATAAATACAAATTCCTATTTGCGTGCGTAATGTAAAGTGCAATAAATTCCCCATTAAAACTGCAAGCACTCGCATACGTCAGAGAGGGTAGGGGCGTATAACACAATTCACCACCCCCTCATCAGTATACACTATACAGGGAACCAGCCACGCGTAACGGGGTGTCGTATAATTTTAAATAACTGTATGCACCATGTAACATCTAACGTTCAAACGAAGCTTGTCATTAGAATTTGGTATATCATTACCACTGTCGCTTCATTAGCATTAACAAGGTCAGTGAGGGTGAATGGGGCCATTTGACCTTATATCCTGAGTCATGGAGTCAGGTTTAGGAGGATGAGATCTGTTCGGGGCCAATTGCTAAGAAGCAGTAAAAGTGAGTCATCTTAACTGAACTATAGTTGATGAAGGGATTAGTGCACCAAATACAGGATAATGCAAAGCTGTAATGATGGAGAATCCTTTCGAGGATTAATATTTCAAAGAAGTTGCATAAGTCAAATGAACACCTATTCTAAAGCAATTCCAAGGATGAGAATTCTCTGGCGTCGCAGATATATACTATATGAACCAGAGGTCTATGGAGTTTAGAGGGGAGGAACGATGATCAAAGTTCATTTTACCAGGAAAAAGCTAATTCAGAAATACACGAGGACTTTGTCCCTATATAAGATTTCAGGAAGAAAATTTACACTACAAATATAAATACCGTACACACACATACACATACATACATACACACACACACACACACACATATTATATATATATATATATAATATATATATATATATATATATATATTTATATATATATATCTATATATGTATGTATATATATATATATATATATATATATATATATATATATATATATATATATATGTATACATATATATATATTTACATATGTACTATGCATTTCAACAAACAGTTGACCAGCCTTAGACGCGTAAAATCCGACAAGCAACGAATATAGGTAAACTAGAGCTTCGACAATATAAATAATAACTTCGAAACAGAATTTCTCAACGGAGCGAGAAACCAGGCAAGAACACCGTATACCACTTTCTACTTCTACAAACAGCGAAGCCAGTGCTTACAGTTCAAGGATATGTTTTGTAAAGACTGTGTTCCAATGCAGAGCTCTACAGGCGTCAAATCTTTCACGAACACTTTTTTTTAAAAAAACAGAAATCATGCCAAACAACTTTTTGTGATGTTATGGAAAAACATATTATTAATAATGTTTAGGCGACGTATTCCCTCTTCAGCCATGGTTGAATCATTTTCATAAAATCATCGCAATCCTATACTGACATTTATCATTGTTATTCCTGTCAGAGGAAATAATTCAAAATATTCTTTAAGTACAGAATCATTTTATACGGCGACTAAATTTTATTTCTGTGATTTGTAATGAAGAAAGTTACCAAATTCTGTATGAATTCTGCTAAATTACTACTTTAAGATATATTTTACAATTTTTTATGGAAAAAATTGACACGTGCATTGAGGGTACAAGGCAACCTTGGTAAATAATAAGCAGAGAGCTCCTCATTTTACTAGTGGCTGGAACAACGATAGATCATGACAAAAAAAAAACGAAGCAGGTTTAGCTTGAACTGGCTTGAAATTTCCTTCAGTGTAATTTTAATTTAAGGGATTTTCAATATAAACTGGCACCATATACGGATTTGGTGGTTAATATATGAATAAAAAAAAACTCTTAAAAGTAAAATCCTGTATTTCATAAATATATATAGTCAAGAAACCCCATTTCTTGCAGTGAGAAAATACGTCAAACATTTTGGATTATGCCACAAATTACGAATGAATAATTAGAGATAACAAATGCATAAAATGTTCAGCTCGGTCTCATTCATTAGCAAACGAAGAAAATATTTTCCCGCGGATAAATCTCGTCAAAGAGCTACATGACAGCGAATCATTTTCTAAGGAAATATCGAGTACTGAAAAGTACTCTTCATCATAACCTGCAATCTATGTGGACAAAGACTAAGGACTTCTTATATTTTTGTGCAATATCAGCAGCCAAAATTAATTTATAATAAAGATTCACATTGCCCTTATAACACGTCATTCATCACCCGAAATTTATCAAATAATACTGTCATCCACTGAACGTTAATAATTAATTTCTTTTATGAAATGTTAATGGAAACACTATCAGTCTCTCTAATTGGGTCTGATGGGTAGCGGAAATGAGGTAAAATTTGCCTAAAACAGCAATTGCCTTATTGCAATACCACTTAGTTTATACGTCATTATATTAAATTTCATTGTTATTGTTACAGTTTTCATGCCTAACAATATCATCGTCATAATCACACTCCTTATCAGGAGATCATGCACTATAGCGTTTTGTAGGTACTTTTTTGGTTAGTACTACATAATATTTCTATTTCAACCTCTGCCTTTCGGCAATCATCTCATCCGCTTCTTAGTAAAACTCACATTTGCTTTTACTTTACAATGCCTTCATCAACTTCATTTTTTTACAAGTGACCGAGCCTGAACAAGTTCGGTCTCATCACCACAGACCCAACATCTCTCTCAACATCCGCCCCCCCCCCCCCCCCCCCCCCCCCCCCCCCCCCCCCCCCCCCCCCACCCCCCCCCCCCCCCCCCTCTTTTTTTTTTTTTTTTTTTTTTTTTTTTTTCTTCTTCAGAAGGCGAGAGGAGACCACTTCGGTCCGATCATAAATTTCGGAACCTCTTCTTCAGCTGAGCGACTGGATTATAAACACGTGAAAGGACGGTAGGTCCATTAACGATATTATTCATCCGTGCGGGAATGTCTCTCTGTGTTTCCCTAGCAGAGAGAGAGAGAGAGAGAGAGAGAGAGAGAGAGAGAGAGAGACGAGAGAGACGCGAGAGAGAGAGAAGAGAGAGAGAGAGGGTGGGGTTGTTTCAGATCCTTTGGATGTTGTTATTAGACGTCTAAATCATTATCAACTTGTTACCGTGCTTTTGCTATAGTTTTCAACCCAATTCCCAATTCCATTTACCCTAGCGACATATTTTGAGTGTACAATAAGTCAAAATAAAATACAATTTACCTGTAATAACTGGCACACGAACACAAAATATTAAAATAACAATTTGCTGTTTTTAAATTACAATTCTCAAAATACCCTGAAATCGTAAACGTCATCAAAGACAGAGGCGGCTACAACATACAATTCTGTTTTATTATGCAGAGCCAGGCATATACAACAGTCTTCAGTTGATTGTTGATATTAAACTAAGATGAAAGGCCGGGTAATTGTTCACTGCGTAGCCGTTGCAACTTCAACGGTGTAGAATTTGCCTACATTCAGTCCTACGAAATTGCTTCATCAATGTAGCGGCTCCCTAAAGTGTCCAGGTTACTGACTGAATTGATTAATACACAATATGGGGAGATGATGGTACAAGCCCTGGGAGGTGCGATGAGAGAGAGAGAGAGAGAGAGAGAGAGAGAGAGCGAGAGAGAGAGAGAGAGAGAGAGAGAGAGAGAGAGAGGTTATCCCACTGAATAGATACATAATGCATGAAGATGATGATACAAAGCAAAGGGTAATCATGAGTAATATCAAAATCTAATACTTAACGATAGAGAGAGAGAGAGAGAGAGAGAGAGAGAGAGAGAGAGAGAGAGAGAGAGAGGGGGAGAGGTTATCTCAAATTAATTAATTAGATACATAATGTATGAAGATGATGACACAAACTTTGAGAAATGTGATATGAAAGTATTACATAACGCAATGGTACTGGTCCTGACTTCCCGCAAAAGAGAGAGAGAGAGAGAGAGAGAGAGAGAGAGAGAGAGAGAGAGAGAGAGAGAGAGAGAGAGAGCCTGACTGAATATGCAAATAATGTTTGAGAACGATAATACAAAGCCTACGTAATGCGATATGAACCTATTACTTACGCGCTGACACGAGGTTTCCTTCTAATTGGAGAGAGACGTCGATTCGGGCTCGAGAGGGAGAGAGAGAGAGAAGTGGAAGACGGGAGAGAGAGAGAGACGAGAGAGACCAGAGAGAAGGGAGAGAGATGAAGATGAGAGAGAGAGAGAGAGAGAGAGAGAGATTTTATTGAGAAAACTCCAAAATAAGAGAAAGATGTAAATGATTCTCCGGTAATGAATCATATATTTGAAAATTGTGGAATGATTGTTCAAGAAAAATTCATTTAAGAGAATGCAAGAATTGCAAAGAAAAATTTCATGGTAAGTATTGCTTGCCAAAACAAAAATAAAGAGCGGATAAGAAAATTGGGGAGTAAATTTCATTTGTCAAAGGAATAATAAATTTAAGATATCACCCACGGGGGAATAGTTTTATATATTGGATAACAACTGTGAAAGGAAAACATTTTAGAAGATCACTAGCGAAAAGAAAGGTTTACAGGAGATATGGCTCATCAGAGGATAACACAAAACGAAACTCGATTTTGCAAGAGGAAGGCGTGAAATTGGATAACACTTGCGGTACGAAACCTCGATACTGGATATCACCTGCAAGAGAAACACTGGATAGTAAATAGCACCTTCCCCCAGAAATACTACGGCGGATATCACAAAAAGAAAACTAGTTAGTGAATCTTTATACTTGCAAGACAAAATCTCGAGGTTGGATGCAAGCCAGCCAAAAGATCATCAAAATAAAAAGATGAGATCTCTTATAAATATGGACATGGACCAAAGTAGATATGTGTAATCAGTGATCAAAACCCAACAATACAAGAGTGACGAGTGAGTCATCCGAAATGTCACGGGCCAAGCAAAATAAAGCAAAGAGAAAGGGAAGCATAAACATTTTGAAAGGTAAAACTGTTGGTGATAACATGTAGTAAACAACTTCAGAGACAGACGGTGTTTGTAAGCATGACAGTGAGAGACTTTACTATGTGAAATCACTGATCATGGGCACCTAGAGTATGTACACAAAACTCTTCAATTAATCATATTGTATATATATATATATATATATATATATACTATTATATATATATATATATATATATATATATATATAATAAATAGAATCACTGTTCGTTGACATTTGCACAAGAGAAACACAGAGCCGCTTCAAAATATAGACGAACAGCAAGTAGTAAACAAAATTTCCAATGGCCGGAAAATAACCACGCCCACTTTCTACAATATTATTGCAGGACGCGCCCCCTTGAATGAGCGCCAAATGGACATTTAAACTTCCCTAGATTACATTTTCGAGGAAGGAATTCCATTTTAAAAGTTTTCATAAAAAAAAATTGTAGTGATTTCTTATTAAGTTTAGTAAGACGTCGCCAGTAAGGCCTCAGCTTTTGACCGAGATGTAAAAATTTGTGGTCAGTCAGTGGTAACTCGCATAACTTTCGGCGTTACTATTACTATCGCTACAAACAGACAGAGGGACTATAAAGCGGCTCATCTTTGTGCACAACACTGGCAAACATCGCCGAAAGTTATCATGAAGAAAAGTGCTTGAATGAATGTTCCCTGGAGTTTCAACCTGAGTACCATAAAAGATGAGTAGGTGGTGCCTTAGCCATGTTCAAAAAGAATAAGCAATATCAGATGAGAAGAAAAACAAGTTGCTTTTGTCACTCTTGATTAAAAGAAAATTAAGTAAACAGGCACTTCCTTTTTATACAGGAACGTGAAACCCTGAGACGGAAATATCCACCTACAATTTTAGGGATATTGCAGTTCCCAGTTCTTTATTTATTTTATTATTATTATTATTATTATTATTATTATTATTATTATTATTATTATTATTATTATTATTATTATTATTATTATTATTATTCCTTTTGACATTTGCTCATCCACTTGGCTAAGATACAGTGGACGAGAATGACTTTCCCTTCTCGCTATCACGTTCTCACTATATACCCTTTTTCCACCTTCAGCCTTATTCAGTCATTCGTGATATTGAAGTTTCATCCATCTTCGTAAATCAAGATAAATTTCGGGTCCGTTTTTAGAAAATCTTAAGACTTGGCCTCCCTTAAAGTTAGTCAGTCTTAAAGTTGCACCTTTGCTCTTGGGCTAAACCGAACTTTAGGGTGAATGGCAATGCATTGGTCTCTTATATTTTCGTTTACGTAGACAGTGGTCGTAGTTGATATCCTAGTTCCCTTAATTATTTATAAAAAAATAAAATAAAATATTTATACGTACACACATATGCATATATAAATACATACATATATGTGTGTATAGATATATTACAACACACACGTATATATATATATATATATATATATATATATATATATATATATATATATATATACTATACACACACTGTCTCCAGCGGCTGTTTTTCTCGTGTGTATGAGGAAGGAACTCCTCGTTTAGACTTGCCGGCCTCCACTCCGGGGACATCCTCTCATTATAGGTCCCTATAAAAGCAAAAAGAATGAAGGTCCAATTTTAGTCCGAGCTCCGTGGAGGTACGTAAAGTCTCTAATGTTTCTGATTCAACAATTAAATAACGAATATGGCATTAACTCTTTTCCCATACTAATCCATGTAGCGCTGAGTTTTTTTTTTTTTTTACCACAGAGAGAGAGAGAAAGAGAGAGAGAGAGAGAGAGAGAGAGAGAGAGAGAATTCAAAAGCATTGTACCACCCTCTCATATTCACCTACGTGTCCTGTCAGCCATTCAGTCTCTGTACCTAGTTACATCCTTCAGTTCGTTCGGTCAACTCCAAATGACATTATAAAGAAAAATAAAAAGATTTGGTGCTGAAAATAAAATGGCGTGGCACCAGAGAAGATTTGCACCCATATACATACATACATCCATACGCCCTACTACAACAGATTCTCAAGGCTTGACAAACAGGACTCCCATGAGAGACACCAGTGCGGGAGAGATCTACTTTGGATGATGAAAATGGCAAATCCACACAGCAATACAAGAGTATTCCTTCAATCGCATATATGGTTGCCAAGAATGCAGCCTCTGAGCTATACAATTTCAGCAGGATCCTGTGGATGGCTTTTGTAATAGGAGGTTTAGTGCATCACCACAAAAAAACGTTTTTTATATATACCCTCAATAGACATTCAGGAATCAAGATCACAGCTGACACAACTACCAAACACAAGAGAAAAGCAAACAGCTATACAGAGCTGCTATCAAATTCCGGCGT
>NC_061101.1:23072563-23092563 GCF_015104395.2 Macrobrachium nipponense | reverse complement strand
TGTATAAAAAATAAATAAAATAAAATAAAAGCCTAAAGACTGTAAGTTTCAAATTACAAAAAAAAAGTCATGTCTCCATTGTCAAATGACATGAATTTCATTGTCTATTGTAAAAAAAAAAAAACTAAAGACTAAAACTTAAAAATTACAAAATAAAGCTGATATTAAAACTACCAATTCCCCATCGAAAGAAACAATAAAAGACGAGCAACTGCAGTTTCCAAAAGGGGAGAAGCAGCCCCTCGTCGTACCTAAGTTCCCTCTTCATCTATTATACACAACTTCAATGAAATTTTAATGAAAGGGTCCTTTGTAGCCGAGGTGAGAAACCTACACAGCAATTACAACGCCTACGAAAACAAAAATAAAACAGTAATAGAAAGAAGAAAGTCCTACAATGGTTGTTGAATCTAACATCAAAAGTGAAATCTACCCACACGCAGGAAATCAAAACTATATATTAAAACTAGTAACCATAAAGATGTAGTAGAAGTAGTAGTAGTAGTAGTAGTAGTAGTAGTAGTAGTAGTAGTAAATAATAATAATTTAACTTGAATGACAATTATAGTAGTCATAATAAAATTGAGCAATACTCTTAACAATTATAATACTAAGGATGATAACAACGAACACACGTATATAATAATAATAATATAATAAATAATAATAATAATAATAATAATAATAATAATGTTAACTTTAGTGACACAATATTGAAATTAATGTTTATAAATATAAAAATATTAATAATTATTAATACGACGCGAAAAGCAAATATAATAATAATATTAA
Organism: Macrobrachium nipponense; assembly: GCF_015104395.2. NCBI lineage: Eukaryota > Metazoa > Arthropoda > Malacostraca > Decapoda > Palaemonidae > Macrobrachium > Macrobrachium nipponense. The sequence continues at coordinate 23,091,771 of NC_061101.1, read as the reverse complement.
TAATATAATAATAGATAATAATAATAATAATAATAATAATAATAATAATAGATAATAATCATAATATAATTAATATAAAGTAACTTAGTGACAATATTAGAAATTATGTTATAATATAAAAATTATTAATAATTATAATACTGACGACGAAAACGCATATAATAATAATAATAATAATATAATAATAATAATAATAATAATAATAATAATAATAAATAGGCAAAGTAACAAGGACTGAAGGGATAAAGCTACCAGATGGGAGCAACATCAAACACATAGATGAGACGGGATACAAATACCTGCGAGTAATGGAAGGAGGGGATATAAAACACCACGAGATGAAGGACACGATCAGGAAAGAATATATGCAGAGACTCAAGGCGATACTCAAGTCAAAACTCTACGCCGGAAATATGATAAAAGCCATAAACACATGGGCAGTGCCAGTAATCAGATACAGTGCAGGAATAGTGGAATGGACGAAGGCAGAACTCTGCAACATAGACTAGAAAACTAGGAAACATATGACAATACACAAAGCACTACACCCAAGAGCAAATACGGACAGACTATACATAACACGAAAGGAAGGAGGGAGAGGACTACTAAGCATAGAGGACTGCGTCAACATCGAGAACAGAGCACTGGGGCAATATCTGAAAACCAGTGAAGACGAGTGGCTCAAGAGTGCATGGGAAGAAGGACTGATAAAAGTAGACGAAGACCCACAAATATACAGAGACAGGAGAATGGCAAACAGAACATAGGAATGGCGCAACAAACCAATGCACGGACAATAAATGAGACAGACTAAAGAACTGGCCAGCGATGACACATGGCAATGGCTACAGAGGGGAGAGCTCAAGAAGGAAACTGAAGGAATGATAACAGCGGCACAAGATCAGGCCCTAAGAACCAGATATATCCAAAGAACGATAGATGGAAATAATATCTCTCTCATATGTAGGAAGTGCAATACGAAAAATGATACCATAAACCACATAGCAAGCGAATGCCCAGAACCAGTACAAAAAGAGGCAGGATTCAGTGGCAAAAGCCCTCCACTGGAGCCTGTGCAAGAAACATCAGCTACCTTGCAGTATTAAGTGGTACGAGCACCAACCTGAAGGAGTGATAGAAAACGATCAGGCAAAGATCCTCTGGCACTATGGTATCAGAACAGATAGGGTGATACGTGTAAACAGACCAGACGTGACGTTGATTGGCAAAATCAAGAAGAAAGTATCACTCATTGATGTCGCAATACCATAGGACACCAGAGTTGAAGAGAAAGAAAGGGAAAAAATGGATAAGTATCAAGACCTGAAAATAGAAATAAGAAGGATATGGGATATGCCAGTGGAAATTGTACCCATAATCATAGGAACACTAGGCACGATCCCAAGATACCTGAAAAGGAATCTGGAAAAACTAGAGGGTGAAGTAGCTCCAGGACTCATGCAGAGGAGTGTGTTCCTAGAAACGGTGCACATAGTAAGAAGAGTGATGGACTCCTAAGGTTACAACCAGGAACCCCACACTATAAATACCACCCAGTCGAATTGGAGGACTGTGATAAAAAAAAAAAAAAAATAATAATAATAATAAGATCACGTCCTCCGCTACGTGAAATCCTTCATTAAACGCCACCAAAGTGATCGATGCTGCAGAGGTCATATGACGTGAAAATACCTTGCGAGATCTCTTAATGGCCGACTAACAAGTAACACGATACTAACTACCCAGACGAAAACAGCAGGAGGAGGAGGAGGAGGAGGAGGAGGAGGAGGAGGAGGAGGAGGCGGAGGAGGAGGAGGAGGAGGAGGAGGAGGAAAGGTACGGAGACTCAAGAGAGTGAAGTTGTATGCATTATATTAATAATGGTATCGACAAGTTCAAGGGTCTGTTTTTATTCGCAATGTTAATTAGCGTAATGGTGTTGTCATGATTGCTCATACGTTTCACAGTGATGTAGATATAATAAAAATCTGGTCGGTAGGTAATGATTATTACGACACCAATCAAAGTAACATTAAATTATATAAAATTGAATATGTATTAGATAAATAAAAATACTATGTTCAACCACATAATATATATAAATACTGTACGTAATAATAATAATAATAATAATAATAATAATAATAATAATAATAATAATAATAATAATAATAATAATAATAAATAATAATAATAATAATAATAATAATAATAATAATAATAATAATAATAATAATAATAATAATAATAAGAAGAAGAAGAAAGCTACTGCTCAGGGTGCAGTCGCTGACTATATTTTCTGAATTAATTCCCCATCCGGTAAAACAACGGAATACACGTTAGGAGGATACTATAAAAAAAAAAAGCGATCCCGACAAAGGATTAAACTGCAAAGTAGAACAACAAGAAGAAGGAGACAAACTTGAACTCTTTCCTCCTTAAATAAATTTCCAGATCTCTCCAAAGTTCAAGGAGTAAGAAACTTAGAAGTACTAAAATTTAGAATTTCACTCTGCATTCTCTACTTAGCGAAGGATTCCAAACGAAACTTCGCCTTATTATGACCATCACGGAAGTGGTCAATTTCGATTGAAACGTCCTTACACCAAAAGGAGTCCTTACAAAGACACTTCTTACTCCAAAACAAACAATACTGGCACATGAAGCAAATAAGAGAATAAATTGGAAGTCCTTTTTGCAAATCCTTTCACCGACAAAGTCTTGGAAGACCTGGAACATTAAAGAGGAGGAATCATCGGTCGAGAATTTCTTAAGCGAGAGGTGCATCTTTCATTCGGCTCTTAAAGGATGAATGCAACAATGATTCTTGGATTAATTCCCTCTGGAGACACGAAATGTTTGGGGAAAGGGCTTACGGCTGTTTATATATGTATACATTATATATATTTTATATATATATATATATATATATATATATTTTATATTTATATATATATATACACACACACCCATATATATATATTTATATATATATATATATATATATATATATATATATATATATATATATATATATACACACATATATATATATAATATATATATATATATATATATACATAGTATATATATATATATATATATATATATATATATATATATATATATATATATATATATATATATGAAAACAATTATCTAGACGGTTCGCAGCTCAGTAATCTGGTAGTATTCAGTAATATATTACTAATATTTCTATGTATTCAGGGCATGTGGCCTACCAATAAAAACAATATAGCTATAAACTACTTAATGCTATGGCACGCAACTAAACAATTGCAAGACCTCTCATTTATTATTATTATTATGATTGTTGATTTTCATTATTATCACGACAGAAATAATCAACAAACGCCAATCTGGAATAAGTACAAAATGCTCAGAGGACACCAGAGTACAACACAGATCAGAGCAACAAACGAACCGAAGTAAATAGAAAAAGAGAAAAACGTAAACAAACAAAAACCAATAATTTGAGTAGAAAAGACGATGGTGGTGGATCAGGGTACTTGAAAGTACAAGAATATCCCAGTCTCGATGGCGCTATTGTATAATTATTTTGAAGATTTTTTCTGTTGAGCACAAAAAGAGGATCTCTCTCTCTCTCTCTCTCTCTCTCTCTCTCTCTCTCTCTCTCTCTCTCTCTCTCTCTCAAGCATCTTACCTTAACAATGGGAAGTCGCCTAACAGACCGACAGACTGTACACCAGAAGTCGCCCACTTACATAGAATGAGAAAAAACTTCTGTTGCAGAAGGTTTTTTTTTTTATGAATGATAAGAAAGTAAGAAATCACTTAGAAATTGCTCTTCCTTCAGAAGACAATGGTCACAAATTTTGCTCCTGCAGTTAAAAGAAACGATTAGGACATAATATTTGTCTAAGACAGGGAGAGAGAGAAAAAGATGAAAAAAAATTCTGTGAATAACAAAATCCTGACTTAACTCATTTACGTAGGAGAGCGAAAACGCAAATGGGTAAAAGTACGTTTCCTGAAACAAAAAGTATGTTTTCCCGAATTAAAAAAAAAATCGTAGGCAAGGGAGATAACATAAAACCAAGATAAGGTAAAAAAAAAATAAAATATAAAAATAAATAAATAAATGGACGAAAAGAGCATAGGTCAAAAAATCACTTGGCTCTAAGAGAATAATTTTTTCCCAAGCATTAAATAAGAGAGTAGGCAAAAACAATAAACTCGAAAGTGAGCAAACATTTGTTTCAACAGACTTAGGTATTACCAATTTTATTTCCCTTTGACTTACAAGAGCGTAGGTCAATACTCGATTTACTGAAAACACTTTCTCTTTGTTGTTTCTTATAGGTAAGATATAGAGTACACCATGCGTTTTTATAGAAAAAAAAACTTGGACTAAAATTCCCTAGAAATCCACTCAGCTGAGCAAACGAAAGGGGCTTTTCCTGCTCGCCTCTAGAGAGCTGATTGCGGAAGCACACTAGAAAAATACATAAAAGCTCCCATTTGTTTGCTGAAGCAAAGATCTCCCCATCTTACACTATTACCTTCTTATAAAAAATAAGGAGCAATGACGTCAGAATAAGACCTTTACTTCAGCAAACAAATGTAAGACTTTTTCCCCTAGAGAGAGAGAGAAGAGAGAGAGAGAGGAGAGAGAAGAGAAGGAGGGGGGGGGGGGGGGGGGGGTTTAAGATCCACCACAGTCAAAGTAACCATCAGGTACCTAATATGCTGCTTGAAGCAGATGAGCATAATGGATAATTCAGGAACTAAATCACAGACGTTTCATCCCCCAGTGGGATCGATCTCCGGTCTCTCGCTAGCCAGGCCATGTCATCCACTGAACCATGGGAACTATTTATTATACACTCTATATAATATCAAATATTTATTAAATTTGTATTAAAACGAGGCTGATGGATCTTCTCTGAAAGCAAATAAAACACAAACATACAACTACGCAAAGCATAGAAGCAATGCTACAGAAGGCAAAATAAAAGAGAACTGAAAGACGCCCTCAGTCTATATCTGACGCAGGAGCAATTAAGGCCAGCCATACCAGAGAAAGAACAACAGTAGTCAAAAGTTAAGAGAAAAGTTAGCCTAATCCTCAGATTTCTAGAGGAAGCCAGGAAGGCGAACTTAGGTAACATTCAGAAAAAGTTACCTTTGACTTTTGGATAGGAATTATTGCCATCAAAGCGGCAATTTCAGAACACAAGGCGGGCTGTGTATACAGACCAAGCGCTTTGAAGCTACCATAGCCTCTACGACGTCCTTAGTTTTGGCCCAGTTTCATTTAACCCACTTATTCTACTTTTAGTCCTTGTTTATCAATTTCACTCGTCTTCATATGGATGCGTTCAAATTTCAGTACAACATGTCATCAACACAAGTCGGCAACTTATCGCATACATATCATAAACTGGCTGAATCCAAGTCAACGATCGTAAGTGAAGAACGAACCTTCGGGAATGCTGGGTAAATAATCGTACGAAGCACTGGTTAGAACTGCCAGTAAGTCGCTGACTTGTTTTAATCTTGTTTGTGAAATGTGTGTGATAAGATGCCGGAGTGTATGTGTCATGTTTTACCGCAATGTGGACGCTTCCTAAAACTAAAAGATAACTTGAGCTTTTTAACTATTTGATCAGCTTCTTTATAATCAATAAATATCTCTCTGGAATGATAACGCATTTCAGCCATACTCTATCGGCATTTTCCAGCAATTCAGGTATTTTTGTTATGTTGTATTATCATTTCCTCTGAATTCGCGAATTTCTTCAGTCCACACCTCTTCCTACTGTGCTTGAATTCCTGTCATATTCCCATTTTCATTTTTTTCTGTGCATATTTTAGTCATATTGCTTGAAACATGGAATCGGTCATATTCTACAAATACACGTTAATTTCCACACTTCAGTCATATCCTATTAACATCGTGTATTCGAACATTTCTGTTCGTTTATTGAAATTAAAAATAGGGTATAAATACGTAGCTTCACAAGCAAGTAAACAACCAGACGCAGACAATACATAACCTCATAAATAATAAGCTTTGACAATAAATAACAATTAACAACATTTAATAACCATGTTTCTACAGTAAATAACCTAATACATTAACAGTCTTCGACAACAAATAAACTAATAACTTAACAGGTTTCTACAAAAACTAACCTAATGAATTTACAGTCTTCGACAACAAATAACCTAATAAATAACCAGGTTTCTACAGATAATAACCTAATAAATTAACAGTCTTTGATAACAAATAACTATAAATTAACAGTCTTCGACATCAAATAACCTAATAAATTAAGTCTTTGATGTCAAATAACATATTAAATTAACAGACTTCGACATCAAATAACCTAATAAATTAACACGATTTGACATCAAATAACCTAATAACCACGCTTCTACATTCAGTCATCTAATAAATAGCAAAGCTTCGACAATAAATAACCTGAAAAATGACCAGGCTTTAACACTAAATAACCCTTCAAATCATCAGCTAATATCAAATGCCTTTTACCTAACAGTAAATATTCACTGAGAAACGGCGAGTGAGGTATTCTTATACAACACAAATTGTTCTTAATTCTACGTCAGTTCAAGACAAACTTATTTTTTCTAATAATTGTTCGTCAAGAGAATTACGACTATCATAATTTGAACGAATACTACGGTGAAGGCATAACTATATCATTTTAGAAGAATGAAGAACTTATTTCAGAAGATTACCGCCATCAGATATGAGCATTTAGTATTGTTATTATTATTATTATTTTTATCATCATTATGCAAGAATAAGCACGGAAGTGCCTTAACTAGCCTCGCAATTGCGTTCAAAACAGACGCCCATTTTTCTAGGCACCCAACGAAAATAAAATCACTCAGTCTTAAGTGATCTCATTTGCAATCTAATATCAACTGCAACTCTTCAAGTCGTCGATAAAGACTGTCATTACGGCGCCAGACTAATCTTAATCAATAAATTAATAACTCCTCCTGACAGTTAATGTGAAAACGATGACAAGCAGACCTGCCGTGGGTGGGGGGGAGGGGGGGGGGAGGGGGAGGGCTTATCACTTTCCACCACCACCACCACCACCTCTCACGAAGAGGGACGAGTAATCTCAGGAATCGAGGTAATGAATTGACGACTTTGGAATGGAAATGACAATGAGGATCATAGGAAATGAGAAGGAGAGGATCTCGAAATGAATGATCTATCGGGAAGGGATGATGCTCGGGGTGAGGGATATTTAGGATTAAATAGCAGGGGGAAATTACGTCCAATTGACACGAGGGTTCGATCGACCTTTCGACGCGTGGGGGCGAATTTAAAAGAAAAAAAAATTGTTTTCTATTATTTGCAAAAGTTGATATTTTCATTTTAAAAATGACGATTTAAAGTGCAACATAACGTGACATAAAGAATGAAAATAATTTTGTAAAATTTCTATAAAAAAAACTCATAGATATCTTGCTTAGACAACTAAAAATTTGTAAGTGTATGTATATACTCTCTCTCTCTCTCTCTCTCTCTCTCTCTCTCTCTCTCTCTCTCTCTCTCTCTTGTTAAAACTTCTTCCGTGAAAATAATTTTGTAAAATTTCTATAAAAAAAAACTCATAGATATCTTGCTTAGATAACTAAAAATTTGTAAGTGTATGTATATACTCTCTCTCTCTCTCTCTCTCTCTCTCTCTCTCTCTCTCTCTCTCTCTCTCTCGTGTTAAAACTTCTTCCGTGGAAACTAATATTTTCTTCTACTCTTCTGTCTCTTTCACATAGTTACTTGAAGAATATATTCTATGAACCCCTCGGACGCCCCAGAAACCAATTTCTCTCTCTCTCTCTCTCTCTCTCTCTCTCTCTCTCTCTCTCTCTCTCTCTCTCTCCTAAGCCCATCAGCTCAAATGTTTCCACATGATCCCCTTTTAAACGAGTTCCTTGGGCTTGAAATTACACCTGAAGTCCACCTGACCGAAATAAATCCGAAAGGCTGACTTAGACCGAACCTCAATCTTATTACGTACCACTTGCTAAATTACTTCCCAATCGGTAGAGCTATCGTTCTGTCAACTCTCGTAGACAAACCTTCTCATTTTGTTGCCTTCTTTTTATGAGCTGAGTTCTGGCAATCTTACACACACACACACACACACACACGAAGAATTCAGCAAAAGAAAGTAATGAGGAAAATGGACAAAATTTGCAATAATACATATCTAAAACGCATAACATATTGCAAAATTAACAATCTTCGAAAACAAATAGCTTCATAAATAACATAATTAAAAGAAATATATCATTATATTTATGGACAAAATTTGCAATAATACATAATTATCTAAAACGTATAACATATTGCAAACGAAATTACATGATTAAAAGAAGTAAACCATTATATTTATAATTCAGAAAATATAAAGCACTAAAATAAATTTAAAAATGCATAAACAGTGTTAAAATATTAAAAACGTGAGGCAAGAGAGAATTAAGATAAGCAAAGTAATGAAGTGTAGAGCGTAAAAACATGCAGCAATAATCTAAAATATAACATTAAAAAAACTAAAATCATATAAATAAAATTAGGTAAGCCATAAGAACGAAGGAGGTCACAAAGAACGAAGCTCAAGCTAAAAGGAAAAAAAAAAGGAAAATCCAAATAAAAGATGGAGAAAGAAGAATTATATCTGATCGACGACCACAATCCTGCAGCTCCCGAGAGAGAGAGAGAGAGAGAGAGAGAGAGAGAGAGAGAGAGAGAGAGAGAGAGAGAGAGGGGATGAAGTTCTCTTTTATTCCTCCCCATGAAAGAAAGCACAGCCAGAAAACATCTCGAAACTCTTCTCAGGAAAAACAACGAAAAGATCGTCTTCTGCAACTCTCTCGTCCCGGGAAACTTTGGCAATTCCCGAAGACATAGAGAGAGAGAGAGAGAGAGAAGAGAGAGAGAGAGAGAGAGAGAGATCAAAGTATTAAACGAAATGAATGTTTTAACTAGCAGAGAAAGAGAGAGGGATGAAAAATACAAAACGAAATAAAAGGTATGCCATCAGAGAGAGAGAGAGAGAGAGAGAGAGAGACAAGAAAAATAGAAAACGAAATGAAAAGTTTGCCATCAGGGAGAGAGAGAGAGAGAGAGAGAGAGAGAGAGAGATAAGAACAGAGACGAAGTGATGCTTTAGAGTGATCCTTTAAAAGTTCTAGAAACTTCTCTACCGAAGCAATAAATTCCAGAATGCTTCGGAGCAAACAGGAAGTTTTATCTTGACAACATCCGATGTGGCATCAGGGGCATTCCCAAGCCGAGGCATGACCGCAAGCGCCCCAATACCAGTTGCTTTCATGATGTCGGAAAAAGAAGTTTAGTTCAATGGTTTTAAGCATTGAGAATTTTTGGTGAAAAGTTCCTATTAAAAAGCAAAATCTTTATCATATTCTATAGCTAAACAATAGTAAAATAATAAAATATTGCATATTTTTTTTCTTGTGGTTTTGGCATTGAAATATCACGGTTACCGTTTTTGCTCATACTATTAATATATATATATATATATATATATATATATATATATATATATATATATATATATATATATATATATATATATGAGGAAAAATCAATAACAATGATATTTCAATGCCAAAACCACAACGCTGATAACAATTACAGACAAATAAAATAAATAATAAAAAAAATGCTAACAATAAAACAATGAGAACAAAAGCCATAATATAAAAATCATAATACTAAAAAGCAGAGCATGTCTGCTGTGTAACGGAACATCAAAAAGCTCTCACCCCTCTTCATAAAAGCGCTGTCGCATTTATCACACCCTAGATAACACAAATCCCATAATACCGTCACTTTTTTATTTTTTCATTAAATGCTGTATCACTGCAGAAATGAAATACTCGGTGTGACAATGATTAATTTTCTCTTCGTAAGGTTTAGTGAAGATAGCATGTGAGATGATGCAATACTTTTGTACCTGCTATCTCATACATTCAAAAGTTATTGCAACAATCGTTCAAATACCCGCAAATTGCCCAGGTCTTAAAAAATTATATATATGAGGAATGAAGCAAATATCCAGGGAGGTCTCTCAATCTTAATCTTTATCCAGGGAGGTCCCTCAATCTTAATCTTAAGTTGTCACTTGGTAATTATTTCTAGCTGAAGTCCTTCAAATGTTCACAATCTAGAATAAAACGTGGTTCATTTCTGTAACTGAATATTTATTCATTCATATTTCTCAGTTATCTATTTTTAAAACCCAAGTATTAAAATTGAATTTAAATCGGTTTAAAACTTCTTAAATACCTCAAGTATAATTTTTGCACGAATATTATTTGATTTTCAATTATCTATATTCAGATTGTAGAAAATTCTGCTAGTATTTATATATATAAATAAAGGTTCTCATCCCTAGCCTTGTTATAAAGTTTATCAATATAGATTATCAAGAGCTTTCCCTTGCAAACCTGAATCGATATACTTGAGTGATTTATAGAAGAATCTCAAGTAACCTCAACTGAAGTAAACAAATGACATTCAAACAAAATAAGAGGAGGGCACCTCTCGTGACCCGAAGTCTTAAGAAAGTTAAGACCTAAACTGGGAGTTTTTTTGGAGGGTCCGAAAAACGAGAGAGGCAGAACGCCGGCGGTGAACTTATCGCATTGGAAACATTCTCAAGTTCCTTCCTGCACATCAGGAGCGATCCGAGAAAGAATTTTAAGTTTGTTCATGCTTTTTTTTTCTTTTTTTTCAAGTTGCAGATTAATGGAAGGTTTTTTTTATCATAAGTACCCAATGTACCAAGACAAACCTCAAAACAGTTTGATAATGTTTTTTCTATGCCAGTTTTTTTATTATAAATACATTATGAATCAAGATAAAACTCAAAAGTTTGATCTTTTCTATTGCAGTTTCATTTATTATAAACGGCCTTCTAAAGTTTTTTTATTACGTTTTTTTTATAAATACACGACGTACCAAGGCAAAGATAAAAAAAAGTTTGAGAAAATATTTTTCGATTGCAATTTTATGCAAGTTTTATTATAAATAAAGCACGATGTACCCAGACAAAAATCACAACAGTTTTTTTTTTTTAAGTTATGCATTTTTTTTCACTATAAATACACGACATTTCAAGACAGATTGAAAACAGTTTACCCATTTTCTTTGTTATTAAAGTTTTAAGTTTTTTTTAACTAAAATATACCATTTACTAAGTCGAAATTTTTGCCTAAGCTTTTTGGAAGGAATGCAGTTTTATGGATTTTCTAAAACTATAATTACGCAGTGTACCAAGAAGAAAATCAAAACAGTTTGATCAGGTTTTTGGGTATGGAAGCTTAATATAATTTTTTTAACATCCAATATACGAATATTCCATGTACCAAGACAAAAATCAAAAGTTCTTCAATGTTCCGTTTTATCGATTATTTTCAATAAAAAGATGAATATGAACCAAGATAAAAATAACCCATATTTCGAACTTGCCCATTTTTCTATATTAAATTAAATATTACAAACCACGGACATCAAGTGAATTCCAATTTACATTGTCAAAAGTGTCTCCGAAATGTAAGGATTTTGTATAAAAAAGAATGATATAAAGCAAGAAAAAAAATGATATAGTCCACAAAAACGAAGAATAAAATCTACTATGATATCATCAACTAAATATATCATGCAATTTAAAGAGACCTTTCGAAACCTTATTCAGATATTATCATTGATGATACTGGAGAGAGAGAGAGAGAGAGAGAGAGAGAGAGAGAGAGAGAGAGAGAGAGAGAGAGAAATTTAAAAATTCTGACCTTTACCTTGACTGCTACTTAATAAATGACGCACAAACTTTCCAGATAAATACAAAATGATTCATGAAAATATAAAAGACACTTTTGTTTTATTTGATGGGATTATGAAGCTCTTTCCAGTGACTCTGTTTATCGTCGGGTCTGGGCATGGCAGGGACACTCGAGTTCTTTGTTAATTCTTTCAGTTTTGGGATTGTAGTAAATTATATGCAAAATATCGTCTTGTTTATTGAACAGTAAGGAATCAGCAAAGTTAGACTACTTGTTATTCAAGAGTTAAATAGCTGAGTGAAAGTTCAAATTAAGCCCAGAATCATAGTTTTACAGTCTACAAGGTTGTGAAGTCATTCCAATTACCAGATAAAGTTGGAATGATCACCTGCAGCAAACTCATACCATTACAGCTTCCAAGATTGTGAAGTTTAACTTGAGTTGTCAGTCAATGGCCTTTTCTGACGTTAAGCTTAATCAATCAAGACTTCCTGATAAACTGACGGCGTAATCCACGATATGTAGAGATAAAAAGAGTCAGAAAAAATAATGCCACTCCCAGAATTATTTATTCATCTTCATAACTTTCTTATAAACTACTATGTTTGTTTATTTAAAATTTCACAATAATTTACTATTTTATGGTCAAACTATTTCAAGCCTAATACTCTTAAGACTGTTTATGGATCATTACCATTTCCACAACGAACGATTGTGATTGCTCATTTATTAACAGAATGTTCTTATACCATCTACTTAGCCAGGTGATGGGTTCAGTCAATAAGATGACTAACAGCTTTGGAATTCTCTTTCTGCTTCTTATTTTTTGCATTTACAACCTTATAACCTTTGAGATGCTCTCTCTCTCTCTCTCTCTCTCAACACCTACATATTGTCCCCTTCCCTTCTGATTTGCATGGAGTCACGTATATGTCACATTCCCCTATGTGTCGTTAATAATGTTTGCTATAGCTCCCAGTAGCAATATATTCCATACATAATGTTTGCTTTAACCCCCTATAGAAATATATTCCATGTATAAAGTTTGCTTTTCCTCCCTGTAGAAATACTCTCCATAATTCCAGTTTTGGGGAGTAAATAACGTTTCAATATTTGAATTCATCATAGATACATGAAACTCATTAGTCTGAAAACTTCTTACATAGAGGCAAATTTCATTATAATGCAGAAAATATGAGAATTTAAAGTATACTTAAGTTCGCACAAGTACTTCTACAAAGGTAATTTGAGATGGTTCAGTAGACCAACAAGATCATTATCTGACGGCCTTTACAGGCCGGACTAAAGGTGTACTTCTTCAATGCAGGGCAAAAACTGAAGCCAGTCTGTTAAAGACATTGGACAGCAAAGTGAGACGAGACCAAAACAAACGGAAAAATAAAAGCAGAAAGCAATGCGCCTGGGAGCTGAAGGGAAACTGCAAAGACCCACAAACATAATCACAACAGAAGCGTAAGGCAAATAACAAAGTAATACCAAGCTTCCCTCAAAAGGTAACCTATTATTTTAGTAAATACGAAGACTCTAAATACGGTTTGGCATATTTTTCATTTTCCACTGGCATTACCCAATTTTACTGACTTCCATTTATTCACTGCCACTTAACTGTAACACTGCAACCTTTTCCAGACTTGTGCTCTGGGCCTCAGAATTCCACCCGCCCCCTCTCTCGATATTGACTTCCTTAGGCAACTGTAATAAATATCTCCCGGACCCTTGTTCAATTATCCGGCAGGGCTGGAACGGATTACAGAATTATTTACCTCTCTTTTTACGGATCAGTTCAGAAAATTTTCTACCACAGTTTCCATCGTGAGCTGCTACGGATAATACCCTGAGAATTAATCTAAATCTTTATCAGATTATTTCTAATAGTGGATTATATGAATGGCTAATTTTCAGACAATTCCGAAATAAAATGAAACCCCTAGTGATCAACGAAATTCGACACCAGGACCTTATTTCTTACAAAAACAGTAAAACAAGCGAAGAAGCAACCCCCTGTAATATTAATGATAGAATAACCTTGAAATTAATTAAGGAAAAATTCTAAGCCTCTTAAGACGGCAAAATATTTAACCATTGTTCTGTTTTGTACTGAAGAATAAACAGTACATATTTTTCTCATTAATTTATTTGTGGTAATTAATACATGCCATGTTACTTGAATATTAAAGATGACTTGTCATATCCTGCTCTGGTGTGAAAAATATGTTATTATTTAATATTTTGGCACGAAAATATGTAACGCCTTGTAAATAATAAAGATAAAATAGAAAACATCATTGGAGTATTAGGAAAGTATTTTAAATTAATTCTTTAAGATAAATTTAAAAAAAAATTTAGAAAAAAAAAATTAAAACTCCTATAATGCATGAAAATCCAAAATAGCAAAATCACTCCTGCGTGAGGAAAATATCTGGTTGCATTCTATTTTTAATGTAAAAAATCACAAAACAACTAAAGTACTCAAGATGCGACCGCAAAAGCCTCTCAAACGTAAAGAATTTTGTTACATTCTATTTTTCCTTACAACTTTAGTAGGTGTTTGTAGGGTATCTACGCTTCTTGAGCAATAAAGCCCCTCCACTACCAAAAATATACCTTTGGCATCTTCTTCCTCGGATACCCTAATTGCTCAAAGGGAAGGAGAGGAATTCATAAGAGTTTTTTTATTTACTTATTTATTTTTATTTACCCGAATTAGGAATTCTTAATGGCGTTAGTCCAATGAATCTTAACGCGGAGGAAAGAGGTTCGGGTATGTGATCTTTTTTTCAGGGATAAAGCAGACTGAATAATAATAATAATAATAATAATAATAATAATAATAATCAATAATAATAATAATAAGGTAAAGGAATGAATACGATATATTTGCTTAAAATATATTTCGTGCCCCCGAAATTTACAATTTTCCGGCGGCTTTCGAGAGTGCTTACCCGCTTAAATAATAATAATAATAAAATAATAATAATAATAATAATAATAATAATAATAATAAATAAAATAAAACTTTACGGGAAAAAAACTTGGGGATATATCGGGCAGTTACTGTTCGAGCTTGCAATACTTACTTCAACACTTCTTTCATGTCTCCTTTCCTGTAATTTCAATAATCATTTCTAATCTGGGGTTAACCTCGCCCAAGGTAAATGCTGAATAATAATAATAATAATAATAAGTAATAATAATAAAATAATAATAATAATAATAATAATAAAGGTATGCAAACTTGACCCCCCCCCCTCTCTCTGGTTACCATGACTATAATACCCCTTCAGTGAGTGTTTACATGTGTAAATATAAACTCAAATCAACAAATGTGGTTTTGTTATTTGATATATGAATATTTGTTTATGCTGAACACACACAGTTGCAGGCCAGTATCCAACACATCCGCAAAATCATTTAAATCCTCCAATCAAGTTTCGTATATTATTATTATTATTATTATTATTATTATATTATTATTATTATTATTATTAAAAATACTCATAGCAGCATAAGTTTTAAAATGGAGAAAACAATCCACAGTTCTGTTAATTGTCCATATGTTTTATCTTCCATTATAGGTACAATTACATAATTGTTGATGTTTCGCCATTATTATTATTATTATTATTATTATTATTATTATTATTATTATTATATTATTATTATTATTATTATTATTATATTATAAACTATACGGTCTTATAAAACATTCCAAGTCTAGAGCTACTTTTCTGGCAGTAATATTCACTACCACTTTTAACTACTAGTGCTAAGTTTGCTGCTGCTTTAACCACCATCGCTACTGCTATTACTATGTAGAGTCACTGTTGTTGCTGCTTTAGCTAAATCGCTACTACTATTATCACAAACACTACTTTCGCTGCTGCTTTACCCACTATCACTACTACCATTGCCGCAAGTTATTTCTGCTATTAAAGCCTCAACTATTACTATTATTACTAGTCCTGCTTTTGCTGTAACCACCATATATACTAACTCTTAGTAGTAGTAATAGTAATGGTATTACATTAGGCAATACTTACTGCTACCACTCATTGGCAGATAATATAATGATTTAACTTAGAAGTAAAGACAACAGAAAACCAAAAACCATTTTATTATTGATTTAGGCAATGACTTTGGATACTAGAATGAAGTAAGAGTTAAAAAGTATAAATAAATAAATGAACGAATAAAGAAAACCGGAAAAAAGGGAGGATTTTGAGCTCCAAATGTTATTTTAGCTCTTGTTCTCACCATCGCCTATCTCTCAGCTGAGCTGCACATAGCAGGCTTCAAAATCTCATAGACCTTACAGAAAACTTAAGAACTCGCGAATCCTCCGCTTTGGCCTCATTTACGTTTTTTCACATCCACGATGTGTAGTTCTCTACATTCCTCTGTGTTTCCTAAATAATCAAGTTTCTCTTTTGATAAGAGGCTGGACTGACATCTTCAGAAGCTCCCATGTATGATAAAGTGACCAAGATTCGTTTGGAAGTAGCCAACCCGCCAACCCCCCGCCCCCCCCCCCCCCCCCTTCCAAAATCACTTGTAAATTCATTACGTTGTGAGCAATGGTCTCATCGCTCTGTTATATAAAATCCCCCAGTCTCCCAGATCTGTCATAAAATGACCTGAAAATCATTCAAGTTAGACGCAGAATTTTCCTCAGACCTTTTCCACCGTCATTACTTAATGAGTCTTTTCTGAATTTCTACTTCGTTAACTCCCTTAGAAGCCTTTTGTTCTTTCTAGTCTGTCTCGCGAGTCTCATTAAATAAACAAGGGGTTTTTATTAATACCCTCGAGGCTTAGGATGTTCTCTTCTGTCGCCTTTTGGTACACTATATTCTGCTTATACGACTCGTAGAACTGAAAGGCCTTAGAATTTACAGAGTTTAGTTCTAGATGTGATTCGCTAAGTAATTTAAAAGGTAAGACATTCAACTTTCTACGCCTGCAAAAGGCCATATACACCATTGTTTTTCATCGAAATGTTATTTTTAAAGTAAGAGATGTCTTCGCATACTTTCTAGTCCTTGCTAAATACCACCGAAACATTTTCACTTCCATCAATTCTCTAACACGAAATACCACGTTCACATCATCTCACCAGTAGGCTTAAAACGAAATGCCAAATCTATCTCATTCTCTCCTTATGAATTTTGGCTAAATAAAACAACTGAGTTTCTCAACCTAATAGGACTGGCTTTCCAGCTATTGTTTGACTGATCTCTATAATGTGGCGCTCCGACAACTAATGACGACGTCACTAGAAAAATTCATTAAAATAAAAAAAATCATTTACAAATAGCCAAAATTATAAGGAACTTTCTACAAAAAGATATTTTCCATCCACGCTTCAATAATCACACATCTTAGCAAGTCTATACGCATACAGCAAAGGTGATATATATAATGGTATAAATAAAAAGCAATCTGTTTTTTTTTTTTTTTTTTTTCAAGAACATTCAAGGAAGGCACAGCTGTGCCAGTATAACTCAATTATCAGTAAATACTGCTAATACATTTATTGGTTTTCATTTTTTATTAACCCGACATATCCGTAATATTATTATTCTGCGTGTGTGTAAAATGCTTAATCCTCTTCAAAATTCTGTATAGATCAAATCCCCTCTCTCCCATAAATTGTAATTATTAGTGGATAATGTCAGTCAATGAGTTTCTGGCCTGATAGCTTTCCAATTCCGGTTTCATTCCAAATCGTGGCTACCCCTGTACACTCTCTCTCTCTCTCTCTCTCTCTCTCTCTCTCTCTCTCTCTCTCTCTCTCAATAACTATACATAAATAAATAAATAAATAAATAAATGCAACAAAGGCGGTCACTTGGACATGTCTTTGCAATTTACTAAGAAGTACCTATATTATTATTATTATTATTATTATTATTTTTTTTTTTTTTTTTTTTTTTTTTTTTTTTTTTTTGCTCTATCACAGTCCTCCAATTCGACTGGGTGGTATTTATAGTGTGGGGTTCCGGGTTGCATCCTGCCTCCTTAGGAGCCATCACTTTTCTTACTATGTGTGCCGTTTCTAGGATCACACTCTTCTGCATTAGTCCTGGAGCTACTTCAGCCTCTAGTTTTTCTAGATTCCTTTTCAGGGATCTTGGGATCGTGCCTAGTGCTCCTAGATTATGGGTACGATTTCCACTGGCATATCCCATATCCTTCTATTTCTATTTTCAGATCTTGATACTTATCCATTTTTTTCCCTCTCTTTCTCTTCAACTCTGGTGTCCCATGGTATTGCGACATCAATGAGTGATACTTTCTTCTTGACTTTGTCAATCAACGTCACGTCTGGTCTGTTTGCACGTATCACCCTATCCGTTCTGATACCATAGGTTCCCAGAGGATCTTTGCCTGATCGTTTTCTATCATCACTCAGGTTGGTGCTCGTACCACTTATTACTGCAAGGTAGCTGATGTTTCTTGCACAGGCTCCAGTGGAGGGCTTTTGCCACTGAATCATGCCTCTTTTTGTACTGGTTCTGTTCAAGTGCCGGGCATTCGCTTGCTATGTGGTTTATGGTTTCATTTTTCGTATTGCACTTCCTACATATGGGAGAGATGTTATTTCCGTCTATCGTTCTTTGGACATATCTGGTTCTTAGGGCCTGATCTTGTGCGCTGTTATCATTCCTTCAGTTTCCTTCTTTAGCTCTCCCCTCTGTAGCCATTGCCAATTGTCATCGCTGGCTAGTTCTTTAGTCTGTCTCATGTATTGTCCGTGCATTGGTTTGTTGTGCCAGTCCCTCTGTTCTGTCTGTCTTTCTCCTGTCTCTGTATATTTCTGGGTCTTCGGCTACTTTTATTAGTCGCTGTCTTCCATGCACTCTTGAGCCATCATATTCACTGGTTTTCCGCTTATTGCCCAGTGCTCTGTCTCGATGTTGACGCATTCCTCTATATTTAGTAGTCTCCCTCCTTCCTTTCGTGTTATGTATAGTCTGTCCGTATTTGCTCTTGGGTGTAGTGCTTTGTGTATTGTCATGTTTCCTGGTTTTCTCTGATCTATGCTGCGGAGTTCTGCCTTCGTCCATTCCACTATTCCTGCGCTGTATCTGATTACTGGGCACTGCCCATGTGTTTATGGCTTTTATCATATTTCCGGCGTTGAGTTTTGACTTGAGTATCGCCTTGAGTCTCTGCATATATTCTTTCTGATAGTGTCCTTCATCTCTTGGTGTTTTATATCCCCTCCTTCCATTATTCCCAGGTATTTGTATCCTGTCTCATCTATGTGTTTGATGTTGCTCCCATCTGGTAGCTTTATCCCTTCAGTTCTCGTTACTTTGCCTTTTTGTATGTTGACTAAGGCGCAT
>NC_061101.1:23032563-23067563 GCF_015104395.2 Macrobrachium nipponense | reverse complement strand
AAGTTCAATAAATTTTCAAGTCAACTATTCTTTTCACTTTCCTCGCTAATTCCGTTTTCCCTGATATGTTGGGTTTTTTGTTATTATAATAATAGTAATAATGATGGCAGTGATTCTATTTTCTCCATTCAAACTATCATTAATTTCTGTGCGTTGCAACGACTAAGGAAGGGACAACTTAGACAAAAATTAATTTCGCAAAATTATTCACATGATTTTGTTCCTTTTGCAACTGACATATGCTGCTAAAAATACAATACCTCTTCGGTAATAAAACAAAATAATTCGCATTAAGTGATGAAAACTATTTTCGCTCCTTCATTTCAGTTTAACAAAACTAGAAAGGGAAAGCAAACCCAGCAATTAAATTATTCGTATGGTTAGAAAATAAAAATACACCGACTTTTCCATTAGTTAATTGACATCTTTCATTCTCGTTGTAGAACAAAGCAATGAAACGGCGCAAAAGTTGGCGACCTTTTTAATTCGCAAAAATGGAAAAAAGTTTATGGTGGCCTTTAATTGAAATTAGTGAAAAACTGCAAGCTTTTAATAATTTTCTAAGCAACATAAAAATAAAAGTAAAATGCGTACCAGTATGAGGACAACATTCTTATTAAAAATATATCATCCTAAAAAAAAAAAAGGGGGGGGGGGGTGGGAGGAAAAAATAAACGCTATTCCGTTACATCGTCAATCATTTCATGATGTTTGGAAGCACATTATAAAAAAATCATGCAAAATTTCCCTTTACAAACAGATTCGAACAAGAAAAAAAACTGCTTATTTGTAGTTCTTTACGGTGAAGTATCGAGAAAAATATGTCTTCCCTAATTCAAGCTTAAAACTACAAAAGAATAGTGGGATACCAAGAGTTGAAACGAGCCAGATTTTATGAATCAGGATTTGCACAGAGATAAAACAGAATTCTGAAAGTGAATGGCATAAACGATTGATTGAAAGCGGTTGGCCTTCGGTTTCATAACTTCCCCCGAATTACTCTTGAGTTCGTGATGCACTTAGAAATACTATCGAATGCATTCGGCGACAATTTGGAATATTTTGTTTCCAGAGCTGTAGGAAGAATATTCTTATTTTTATTCATTTATCTATAGATGAATTCACGTGAAATAAGTGTATTTCTTTTAAGATGTATGTGAAATGCTTATATAACAATCACGTAGTCCTGAGATCTAGTTTTAATAAATAATTCGACTGAAAAAAGGAAGGTAGTATTTTCTTCATATCCAATAATGTAACAGGCAAACCTAACAAATGACCAAATTAAACAGAAATCCAATAACGATGAATTGCTTGTAAGTCATAATCATTATTTAATTATATTTCATGAGGTAAAAATATAATCTCCTAAACTGATATTACTAACTTTAATATTACGCGCAAAATCCTATTGTTTTTCAGTTGAAAACAGGATTAATTAAAATCCCGCTAATGATTTCCGCTACTTTACTGTTCTGGGAATGAAATATGCAAGATCAGGTGCGAGCCGAACTCTCATATTTTTTTTACCAGAAATATAATTATGAAAGTAATTGTATTTAAAGCAAACTAAACCCTTATAAATACGATGTAATTGCCAAGAGGTTGACAGAACACAATACCTTATGCAATATGAATAAGATTGTTCACCATATCTGAGAATCTCAGTTACTGTGAAAAATATACGTATATATAATTTCAAGTTTTCATAATTACTACTACTACACTACTACTGCTACTACTACTACTATCAATACTGTGAATTACCTAGGCAAAATTAGACAAATTCCTGGTAACTCGTAAATGGAAACGAGTATGATATATATCCTAATATCGACGAGTTTCCTTCTGGTTTCACCTTAATTAAGGAACATCGCCAAATGGAAACGGTTTCTAAACAACATTAGGGCAAAAATAATTAAGTTTCGGATCTCATTATATTTCTCCCTTTCTCAATCTATCTATCTATCTTGACGTGTTTACATGTTGTTACGATATTAGCAAAACAAATTTTGAATAGGTGGTAATTATGCATACGCGCGCACGCACACACACACATATATATATGTATATATATATATATACATGTATATATATATATATATATATATAATATATATATATGTGTGTGTGTGTGTGTGTGTGTGTGTGTGTGTGTGTGTGTGTATGATAAATAAAGGTAATGCATCACGTTTTTATTTATTTCGTGATCAAGTTATTCACACACACACACACACACACATATATATGTATATATATATATATATATATATATATATTATATATAATATATATAGTGTGTGTTGGGGTGTGTGTGGTGTGTGTTGTTGTGTGTGTGTAAATAAAGGTAAATGCTACTCTTATATCTTGATCAAGTTATTCACACACCCACACACAACACACCCACACCACACAAAGCACACACCACACACACATATATATATATATTATATATATAAGTATATATATATATATATATATATATATATATATATATATATATATTATATACAGAGAAAAGTAAGTTGATTCTCTTCAAGAACGCATGTTACTTGGTTAGTTTGATGAAATTTAAGCGTTCATGCCAAGTTCTGGGGCACTATCGGCCAATCAGCGCTTAAGACAGTGACAAATGGTAACCGCAGTGGTCAGACAGCGAGTTAAAGAAATCCAGAAAATAAAGGAGATGTAACAAGGATCTAAAGGTGGAACTTGAAGAAAGCCTAGAGGGCCGGAGGAGAGCAAGTGCCTGTGTGTGTGTGTGTGTGTGTGTGTGTGTGTGTGTGTGTGTGTGTGTGTGTGTGTGTGTCTGTGGAGAAAATCGTGATGTCTAGAAAATTTAATTTTTAAAGCCAAAATTTCATAAATTTTGCAGCTATATTTCCAAAAATAAACCAAACACAGCTATCAAAGGACAGAGATGATAAATTGATAAATCACAAAAACGTATTATCAAAAAAACATTGCAAAATCGTTTTGGTAATGAGAAAAAAAAGGGGCAATTCTGCGTATGAAGATAACAGTGACACTGGTCTACGAGACAAAGATATAGCTTAACCTTACGTTGTAAGAAAGAATTTTACTTTATTCCACAAAAGATAAAAAATGAAATGCGAAGACTATTTGGCTTTCATAAAAAAAAAGAACTTTAACGAATAGCGAATTTAGGCTAGCACTGGGACCTATGTGGTCATTCAGCGCTGAAAGGGAAACTGAAGGTACTGTTTTCACGAGAACTTTAACGAATAGCGAATTTAGGCTAGCGCTGGGACCTATGAGGTCATTCAGCGCTGAAAGGGAAACTGAAGGTACTGTTTTCACGAGAACTTGAACGAATAGCGAAGTTCGGCTAGCGCTGGGACCTATGAGGTCATTCAGCGCTGAAAGGGAAACTGAAGGTAGAGGTTTGAAAGGTGTATATACCAGGAGGAAAAGCTCGCAGTTGCACTATGAATCAATCGTCAAGAAAGGGTGGAAAGACAAAGGAACGAAAGGGGATGCAGCTGGATGCCGACGGGTCGCTGCAAAGAACCTTATGTAATGCCTACAGCGCACCACGTGAGGCGCACTGACGGCACTACCCCCCACAAACACTGACCACTTTCCAGTCAGATTTAAACTTAAGCTATTCTAACAAAGGCCCAAACAGTGAATGAAGCAATGGAGATATTGCTTCAGTGTTACCGTTACGAAGTTTATGTGCAGAGACTAATGTGCATCTATGACTGAATCTAGGATATCCATTGGAATGGGGAAGCGCTTTGAGGGACACAGCCACCAATTTCAACTAAGAGCAAGGGATTGTAGAAATGTATCGCCATTACTGACAACGAAAGCTGACACATTTAATGCAAAACATTTTACTTTAGAGGAGGTATTTATTAGCAATGAATCTGGTAACTGACTTAGTCATCTAGGAACTGAAAGCTACAAGGACTGGTTATCTTTGAGTGCATTTAGCTACGGAATCCTTCATGAATTTCACCGAATAAATTTAGTAAAAATATTAGATATGGCAACTAGTTCTGGGTATATGGAGGTACTACGATTCTCCAAGTTTATATATACATCAAATTGAAAATATGGAACTGGAACGTAATAGTTTGAATTAATTTGGATAACAGTCACAGGTATATAATTCAAGAGAATGGACTGAACATATTCGACTTTTCGAAATTACGGTATAATGGAATAAGAAATCTGATAAGGTTAATGAGTATAATTCATTTAGGTAGACTTACAGATACAGGTTTAGAATTTCTTTAAAACAAATAAAAAAATACAATTTTGTCACAGAACTGCCACTTTCGCAACGAGTAGCTTATCCTTTAAAAAGACAAATCAAATGTTCATTAAAAAAAAAACCTTAATTTGTGAACAAAACCAATGAACAGTCAGAAAGAGAGTAGAACTTTTAAACGAATAACAGAGAGAGAGAGAGAGAGAGAGCAAGGAACTCCCTGACTAGTAGATATTTTTTGCGAGAAAGCAGCCGCTAGGAAAAGAACCACTCCAAAGCCAGGAGGCAAATTCATTAACAAGCTCTTTTCCTCAAAAAACAAGAGGCGAGCGAGACCAGGCCACGCCCGGCTCCCTCTTTAAGGAGATCTAGTGCCCTTCACACTACACAGGGGAAAGTGGGCGAAGATGACAAGTGCTGAGGAACAATGGCCAGAGAGAACTAGAGAGAATGTAAAGGCAGTAAGGGTCGGGGAACATAAGGCAAAGAAAAGTAAAAAAATAAAAATAAAATACATAAATATATAAAAAATAAATAAAAATCGCGAGACAAGAGTCGAGGAAATGAGATTCTCGAGTAGGGAACGGTAGGGAACAAACAGCTAAAATGACCGGTGAAAATAAATTAGCTTCAGGGTCTCATTGATAAAAAAGTATTAAAAAAATACATAAGAAATAATAAAACTAGACTAGAAAGAACGATGCGAACGAGATTTTTGTGACATTAGACGTCGGAAAACCTTCAGCAGAAAAAATAATGAGAAAATTTAGCTTCAGCGCCTTCCAGACTGGTTCTGAATCCTCAACCCTAACCACTTCCCCACGAAATAAAAGACAGAACAGATAGAAATCTTCACGTGCACAGCAAATGAGATTTTTGAAGTGAAAAGTAAAAAGAATTGACGGCAGACTTACGTGGGGGAAATAGTCAATCACAAACCAAACAGCAGACACATTCAGACAATAGTCCTTGTCACAGTCATACCTTAACTGTTGAATTATGGATGATCCTTGCTATGTATATAAGTTTTCCATAACATTAGCTGTTTCAAAGAATGCTTTTCAACAGCATGACGAACTTTTCCATCCTAAAGACAGTGCGCCATGCCCTGGATATGAAGGATCTTCTTTCCCTTATAAATTCTTATGCCATCTGAATTATTGTTTTAATCAAAATTCTACCATAAACCATTTCTAGTTATACTAATTAATATTATGCATATGTAATTCTTACAATTTCTTTTATCACCTTTATCTTTATATAGAGGAATAATTACATATCTCACGCATATATTAGGAACTTTTCCCTAATTCAGATATACCCTACGAAGCTACTTACCGAAGCATCTTTCCTTTCTTTCCATTCTTTAGTCTTAACTGTCTCCTTTACAGATATTGTCACGCCAGTTCTAGTAACCATAAATCAGTCAATCAATCCCTTGAGATCTTCAACAGTCATTCCAGAAGCATTCTCTCACTTATACAAAATCCGTCCTCTCTTCTGTCATACAGATCTGCCTGTCTTTCGTTCTCTACATTCAACGAACCTTCAAAATGTTCCTGTAAAACAAACTTATCCTCCCTCGAAGTTTATGTTCTTATTCAGTCCTCTTATTTCCAATTCTTGCCTTCGTTTTCTCTCTCAGTTACTTCTTGATTACCCGATCCATCCTCCTACTACGTGTTCATGATCTCTTCTATAATGCAATTGCAACTCATATTTTATCTTACTTCCTCCACTGAATTGTTCGTCTTGTCTTCCCATCAGCTGCTATTTTCATTCTCTCTCCTTACCCTCCTGTAGTCGCTAACACTCCCTGCTGACACTCTAATCACATCCATGAATTTTACAAGCTCTAAACCATCCACCTCTTCGTCTTTAATTATAGCTCATTTTTCATATATTTTTTTTAATTACGTTCTTCTCATTTCCTTCTCACCAAAGATAAGTCTGGATTACATGTACAGCCAATTTTTCAACCATTCTTCTACAACCTTAATTTCTATTTTAGCTCTCTTCCAAGTAAATAATGATCCGATGTACATCATGAAACTCTTCTTGCCACTAAATCCACCAACTTACGCTTAAATCTATTCTGTATAAAGGATAAATAAGTCTCTTGCACTACATATACATATTCCACGATCATCTCCTAAATTCCAGGACAAACAGATATTCAAGAAACTCCCGGGTGAATGTTTCCTCATCATCAGCATCTCGAATTCCTATTGTCCTAAGAGCAGCTTGAAAAAAACACTTCTATTCAGGAAAAGGTTATGTAAATACAAAATACTTACGCGTTAGTAAAAGACCATGAGATAAGTTTTTTTTTCCGCTGAGAAAGAATTTTTCCTTCCTCGTGTGTGTATGTATGTATGTATGTATGTAACATTCCTGCCACCAACTGAGAAGTGGTAGATAATTATTCATGAAAAACAGTCATAAGTATGTAGCCACTTAGAGCGTCGTGTAACCGTAAAATAATATTTTTATGAAATAAAGCAGCTCAGTTTATAAAAGATAGAAATACATACGGTAACGTTCGCACACTTCTCGGATCCCTAAAGTTTTTGAAGCTTATGTAGGAATCTAAGCATCTTCATCTTGACAGAATAATTAACAAGAATATACAATCTTAGTCCGCCATTATTTACATTTCACAGCGGTGTCATGTAAGTGAGGTATAAACCTCTTGTCTTTTACTTCCATATTTAAAGACAATTTTCTTTCAAGGACAACGGAGCAATAAACTTAATGACATTTTCCAGCCAGGATCAGATACAGAGAGAGAGAGAGAGAGAGAGAGAGAGAGAGAGAGAGAGGAAGAGGAGGAGGGGGGGGAGAAGGAGAAAGGGTGAGACTGAACCACGAAGATAATACCAGACCTGCTTTTTCAAGGGACGAAATTAGTAAGTCAGGGAAGACAAAAACCAAAATAAAAATTCCAACGATTGGAAACAGAAGGAAAGAGAGAAGCTGTCAATCACTGTTAAAATTTCACAGCTTCTCAGTTCAGGAAACTATCTAAATAGTTGCAGTAAACTGTCATTACTGCAGGGATATAATTAAATTAATTAAATAATAATTATTAACTAAATAATAATAACAAAATTCCAGAGCTATCCAACAAAAGTATTTCTGCATCAAGCTGTATACATAACAGATTTTAAGGTAAAAAACAGCAAGATTTCAATACAATCTTACAACAACAGTCACAATCGAAATAGCAATATACATCATTATACATACATACATACACACACACACACACACACACACACACACATATATATATATATATATTATATATATATATAATATATAATATATATATTCTATATATATATATATATATATATATATATATATATATATATATATATAGTCCCATTGTTCGAAGAGTATTGCAGAAAACCGATAGTGTAAGATTGGGAAAGCCTAAAATTCTCTGAACTGAACTGCAATGGAGGACTTGTCAAAACGAAACAATGCCACTGACGTCTCTAGAACAATACTTGGAAACAGCGAATGCTTTGTCAGTAAGTACGAACGGCTTGAATTTAAGTCAGGCTTTCAATGTTGGAATAGTGAGACTGCAGTTGAAGACATTTCTTTATTTCACGTTGCTAAAGACTTTCATTTTATAGACGTTAAATTTCTCACTTTACCTCTTAGTTGAAGTTTATGGATAAACGGCGACTTCTCACAATGGCGTCAATTTGATAAAAGGTCATTTTAATTGTCACCCATAAGAGAAACTACTCTCTGCATCAGGGCTTATTCTCCCATCCCAGTTTCATAAAATCTATATCTACATTTAGCCCTAATCTCTATTTTGAAAGAAACTGAATAAAACGAAAAATTTACTTAATTTCTCTCCATTAAGTAAATCACCCCATATTTCTAATTCAGTACAATGATTACTGCAACATACCTCATTCTGAAAAAAAAATAATAGTCATCCCTGTTTTTTGACATTATAAAGAAAAATATCATCACTGCGCGTCATTACCACAAAAAATACAATGTACCTCCGCAAGGCTTCCAAGAGACAGTGGATCCCACTGCCTTTGAGCGACCTGAACCATACATGTATTGTGCTGTGGTGTTTTTCTGCCTCATCTTCCCTCCAGCTATGGTGTGATAGGGCCAGTGACTGTGTCAGTTGTGACAGAATCATCTGGCTTTTTCCAGGAGAGGTGTCAAAATCGGCATTATGCTGGAAGGGAAGGGAAATTCCAGAGTCGTCCAGCTTTTTAGACTACGTATATATACAGTATATACAGGCACACACGTGTGCGTATGTGTGTGTGCACAATATACTTATATACAGAAATACATATATATAAATATATTATATATATTATATATATATATATATATATATAATACATATATATATATATATATATATTATATAATATAAAGGTATAAGCCACGACGGAAAAATAAACAACGTTTCCGCATGTTCTTTCGACGTTCAACGTCCTTTATTTAGCAGATATCTGCTAAGTAAAGGACGTTGAACGTCGAAGGATCTTGCGGAAACTCCGTTGTTTATTTTTCCTTCGTGGCTTATACCTTTATTTATGGATTTATCACGTTCCAACTTACGTGATTCAGTTATATATATATATATATATATTATATAACAATATATATATATATATATATATATATATATATATATATATATATAATATAATAAATACCTTAGTGATCTACAGTGACAAGCGTATAAAAAACACAGTGATAAAATCGATATATTAACAGGTCATTGGGTTGAACATTAAATCATAAATTCACACTTTTACAAAAGGCATTTTTCTCTCTTTTTAGATGTTCCACAATAAGTTATTTACTAAAAAAAATATTTACAAAACTTTCATTAATCAGCCAATTCCTCATACTTTCACTAGAGAACGAGACGCTTGCAAGTCTTCACTTGGGGAAATGAAACTGAGCAATAACCCCTCCTTCGCCTCTCCCCTATACACCCCCCCCCCCATTTCAACCCGCCCCCCCCACTCCCCACCGTCCTTTCACATATGCAAACACACCCAATTCGGAAAAAAATGGCTTCGTTATTCAGACATTCCAGAGTAAAGTTAATTAGCTCGTGTAATTTCATTCTAAGGCACAAGTAAATTACCTTGCATTTACTCTCTCTCTCTCTCTCTCTTCTGACAAGAAGCTGACTAAGGTAGGAAAATCTCCAGAGATATAAACCTATTCAAATCTGCATCATTTTTAGGTTCTCAAGAAAAAACAACAACAACAACAACAACGATAACATTAACGTGAGATAAAACGTTAATTATGATAAGCTGTCAGTCTCATAACATTTTACGGTTAATGATAATCCTTGTGAATTTGGGACTTTTTATTTTAAAAATGTAAAGCCCACAAGTATATCCACTGGAAAGTGAAAATAGATAAGGAAGTACAATTATCATCATTATTGTAAAAAGACATTTAACGAGAACACGGAGTTCCTTATTTTGTACTTTTAATGAGCAGTTAAACCTTGAAGACGCGTCATTTTACTTTCAAATGGGGTAAAACGGGGTGTTTTGGGCTGTTAATCTATAGCAGGATTACACTACAGCATCATACTGAACGCTATACATTTGTACTCGAATGGGAGATGAATAATGAATAGGTATATGAAAAGTGAAAGACCGAGACAAACGCGTCACATACAGGTTGAATACAAGTCAACGACTTGTTGGTGTCCCAACTAAGGCTTCTGGGGTTTGCCTAGAAATTGACGAAGGTTCGTTCATCATCTTTGGTCTTTGACTTGTATTCAACCGGCTTGTGAGATATATATATATATATATATATATATATATATATATATATATATATACTATATATTATATATATATATATATATATATATATCATTATTATATACTATAATATTCACATAGAATCAACACACACATCCACATATAATTTGATCTTAATAAAAAAATATTTGTATATATAAATATATTCATTAATATATATATATATATATATATATATATATGTATATATATATATATATCATAATATATATATATATATATATATATATAAAGGCTCTCGAGGATCAATAGTTCATTTGTGCTGGAAGTTTGACCAACAATAATAAAATCATCATATTTAATGTCAACTTTACATTTTTTGCTATGTTCACGTATACTGGACTGTTCAGGATTTGATAGTGAACATCTAGTACGGAAACTAACTCCCTTGTGGCAGTCTATGCGAACCCTCATCATCCTCTGATAAGAACCCACGTAAGTTCCCAGACTACATCTGGGACAAGAATATTTGTACACTATACCAGAGGACATGAGGGGGCATAAACGATCTTTAAATCTAATCATGGATCCAATTGTTAGTGGATTGAAAGGAATAAGTTTTACCTTTAATGCGCCAAAGTATTTTTGTACAATTTTTGTAAATTCGGTCCTAAAGGAATCATCGTGTAAATAAGGGAATCGGGCATAAAAAGGAAGCTTTGAGTTTTGCACCAGCACCAATGAAATAAATGTTCCAAAGCTTCCTATTTATGCCCGATTCCCATATTTACACGATGATTCCTTTAGGGCCGAATTTACAAAAATCGTATAAAAATACTTTTGGGGCATTAAGGTAAAACTTATTCCTGTCAATCAATTGGATCCATGTTTTGCTTTAAAGATCGTCTATGCCCCCTCATGTCCTCTGGTATAGTGTACAAATATTCTTGTCCCAGATGTAGTCTGGGAACTTACGTGGGTTCTTATCAGAGGATGATGAGGGTTCGCTTAGACTGCCACAAGGGAGTTAGTTTCCGTACTGGATGTTCACTATCAAATCCTGAACAGTCCAGTATACGTGAACATAGCAAAAAATGTAAAGTTGACATTAAATATGATGATTTTATTATTGTTGGTCAAACCTCCAGCCCAAATGAAATATATATATATATATATATATATATATATATATATATATATATATATATATATATATATTTATATATATATATATATATCTATATATATATATATATATATATATATATATATATATATATATATATATATATATTTATATATATATATATATATATATATATATATATATTATATATATATATATATATATATATATATACACATATATATACACACACACAAATATCATACTACCGCTTCACTGAATTAACTAACGCGCATGTCTACAGCTCAATGTCAGGAAGCTCTAATTAAAAAAAAATGTTTATTCCCAGAAGCGCTTAAAGGACACCGCAGTATAACGAAGAGAGAGAGAGAGAGAGAGAGAGAGAGAGAGAGAGAGAGAGAGAGACGCTATTGACACAAAAGACCTCATTACAAAGCGCTTTCGATATGGAGGGTGAAGCCGAGTCAAAACTGAAAACTGGTAATCTCTGGCAATACCTTAATTCTTGACTTGCTGCCCGAGAGCAAGAGCCCGTGCTGG
The DNA here is from genome assembly GCF_015104395.2 of Macrobrachium nipponense. NCBI lineage: Eukaryota > Metazoa > Arthropoda > Malacostraca > Decapoda > Palaemonidae > Macrobrachium > Macrobrachium nipponense. Next base: position 23,055,841 of record NC_061101.1, on the reverse strand, counting down.
CATAACCCACATTTTACTATACCAACAGCAACCGCAGTCGCTTAGAACTTCGTTCCCCAAAAGGCCGTTTAGTGTAAAAAACCACACGAAGTTTTCTAGAAGTCCCAACGCAATGGGCTAAGGTCCAATCTTCACAATAATTTTCATGGAATCCGCATGTTGATCTATTTACGTAATCTGACGTCACAGCGACCAAGGTCACAGACGCACAATTGATCCTCGATGCCACACCTTCGAGAAGGATTACCGAACAACCACGGCAGCAGGAGTCCTTAAGGAGACAATAGGAAAGACGCGAAAAAAAGGAAGAGAATACAAGAAACCTCTTCTTGTTCAACGGAGAAGTCATTGTGTGAAAAAGATTCTCTCTCTCTCTCTCTCTCTCTCTCTCTCTCTCTCTCTCTCTCAGCTAAGCTAAGCTAAAGAGGGATCGATGTAGTGTATCTCCGAGAGTGTTAACGACTAGAAAAATCTATAAAATATGTGGGAGGAAAATCTTCAGGGTCACATCATCAAGAGAGGAGCGGTGGGAGGAAGAAAAGCAAAGAAATGGACGAGAAATGAAATATGATGAAGTATCTGAGGATAATGAAGCAGGTTAGAAATGAGAAAAATATCGTCATTCTTGTTATTTGTAATTTTATTAACATTATTCACATGTTCATATGAAACAAATAAAAATGTTATACACAATTAAAAAGAAAATGAAGAACATGACGACTGAGAGAATTATTATTATTATTATTATTATTATTATTATTATTATTATTATTATTATTATTATTATTATATTATTATTATTCATAATGTGCAAAGTTCCATAAGTAATAAACTAAGAAAATTTACTTGAACAAGCTTCTAAAAAATTATTGGCCATGTACAAGAAAAAAAAGCAAACACACAAACCAAAGAGAAGAAAAATACAGTAAACAGAGAAAAAAAAGACAGAAAAAAGATAATATATACAGTAAACAGAGAAAAAAAAGACAGAAAAAAGATAATATATACAGGAATAAACAGCAAGTCAGAAAACCATTCGAAAATGACTGAGGCAAACGTGCATGTATCCTTGAAGCCGCTTCAAGTTCCCTCTTAAACTTGCAAGCATCAAACTTCACAGAAATGCCCACAGAAACGATCCAAAGTTTCAAAGAGGATTAAAAAAAGAATAGAGGACACTGAGCATAAAAAAGTATACAAAAACACGGGGTCTAAGATAGTAAAGGGAATAACAGCACTGAAGACTAAATGAGGAGCTAGAAAGAGCAGTGCCTTGTATATGGAACATGGAGTATGATAATTGTCTAAAAGGTTGTACGTGAAATAGAAGCAAAAATAGATACACGCAGTACTACAGTCTGATTCAATGTTACACTAACACTCACTGATTATTTTTTTCCCAATGCCCAGTAAAAAGTCAGTTACACTTTCGGGTACATCAGACAGTTTTTCATTTAAAATTGAGTGAGAATCGTAGAACTTTAGACCGACTGTGCATAAAGGTACAATACTTACAGTAAATATGCTCAGCAATAATGCCCAAAGCAAGCCAAAGTCTGGGTTTGAAAACTTTTACATTTTAAATAAGCAGCAGATGCAATGGAAAGGTCATTAAATAGCCGAACAAGGCCCTAGAAACCAAGCAACCAAGAAGCCCTGTCTCCACCCAAGTGAGACCTGGGGGAGCAAGGCAAATGGCTGCTGATGATTGAGCAGAGCTGGAGCGCAGGCCCACGGAACTTGATAGTTCTCCAAGTAAATTGTACTAGACCACCCTCTTGAAAGGAGGCTGGTTAACTGATATGGGAAGCACAGAATAAGGAAGTGAATTCCACAGTCAGGGATGGAATAACGCGAAGGACTGAGAAAACTGGTTGCTTCACGAGTTTGAAACTTACGAAATTTTCAGTGAGGCTGAGACAGTGGAAGAATCTTATCGTCAACCTCCCGACAGTGAGAAAAAAAATCTTGAGAACAAAATCTGTAATAATACCTCCAAACAAAGCAGCAAGAGCCAGTAATGAATTGGCAACAGAGCCAACGGAAAGATTAACAAGAACGGAGAGACAATCTGGAGAACATATATATAGCAAAATGATGCAGATTTTGTTCACTTCCTACTCACTCCTTGCACAACAGTCAATGAAATCTAAATATTGATTCCATTTCCGCTGAGAGAGAGAGAGAGAGAGAGAGAGAGAGAGAGAGAGAGAGAGAGAGAGAGAGAGAGAGAGAGAGAGGACTCTGCTTGAAGCATTTCAAAGATGATATTCTTAACCACAGTATATTATGGTACTGAGAACGAGTTCCTCCTTTGTTGTGATATTAAGACAAATACACTTTTATTTTGCATTACATCTACTCCAGTACTTTAAACTTGAGAGGAAGAAGAGCTACAGAAAAATAAAGGATTGAGGGAGGAAGCATAAGAGAAACAGATAGGAAATGGAGGGATGACACCAGAACCGCACGGCCTATTTTTCAGAGGAGTATATTTCCCGGAATTATTTTCATTCCCCGAGAGGCCAAGATCGTTAGGCGTTTATTCCCTTCCCCAGATCCTCGAGGTGTTCAGGGCACAAATTTATTCTCTCTCCTCTCTCTCTCTCTCTCTCTCTCTCTCTCTCTCTCTCTCAGTAGGTCCCGTTTATTTTTCTGTATTATCTATTTCGTAAATAAACGGAAAATACACGGTGGGTTGTGCTTAAAGACCTCTCTGCTTTTCTCTTATATGACAAATATATACTAGGCTCCAATTATCAAAACAAACCCGGCCACCAACATACCCCCCTACCACAACTCTCTCTCTCTCTCTCTCTCTCTCTCTCTCTCTCTCTCTCTCTCTCTCTCTCTCTCTTCCAGAAAAACCTAACACACAATAGTGTCTGTTTTATAATTCTCTACCTACCCCTTGCATAACAGTCGACGTAACCTACGACACCCACCCACAGAGAGAGAGAGAGAGAGAGAGAGAGAGAGAGAGAGAGAGAGAGAGAGAGAATTACTTTACAAATCGATAGTTTCTTAAAGCATTTAAAAGGTGATATTTTCATATTAAAGATATTATATTACTGAAAATGAGGTCCTTCTTTTGGTGATGTTAAGTGAAATCCACTTATCTTGTGTACTATTGCTCATTTCTAGGGGTATTACACATATTATCTATTTCAGTGCTTTAAAAGGAAGTACATCTACGCCGAAATAAACGGTTGAAGAAAAAAACAAAAAAGGATAAAAGTAGAAGGATGACAACAACAACCACGCGGCCTATTTTTCAGAAGATTATATTTCCCAGAATTATTCTCATTCCCCAAGAGGCAGAGATCATTAGGCGTTTATTCTCTTCCCCAGATCCTCGAGGTGTTCAGGGTACAACATTATTGTCCTCTCTCTCTCTCTCTCTCTCTCTCTCTCTCTCTCTCACGTACGTACTGTATATAAAGGGCTCCCGTTTTTTGGTCTGATCTATCTCTCGCATGAGGACACTGAAAATACATGGATGGCTGTTTTCATAGCCCCCCCCCCACCCCCCCCCCCCCCCCCCCTCCCTCTCTCTCTCGTACGCCTGTCTCCATAGTCTGTATAAGGTTTGCCTTAAAAAAAAAACAACAACAACTAGGGAGGGCTAACTTTTCAAACGTCGAGTCCTATGCTTTTCTCTCTCTCTCTCTCTCTCTCTCTCTCTCTCTCTCTCTCTCGTGCACCATGAATACATGCGTGTCTTATCACAAGTGACAGTCCTATTAGAATTCTTGTCGGGAATGTAACTTTCATTTGCTCGAGTTTATTACAACTGTTCCTTCGTTCCACCCCAACCCGGTTTAAATAATAGGTAACAGACACTACGATACAATGGCTCTTATTTGATAGCATCATGGGTTCTATATATTCTAACGAGTGAAGGGGAAAACGCTGTCAACGCCTTTTACCTTAAAATAGAAAAACTGATGAAACTTGTTGAGTCAGTGAATCACAGGTTTGGAAAAAAATACTTTTATCGAGATAACAGGGACCTTCAACGTAACTGGGACGTGATACTTATGCGTGCGTACCTCTCTCTCTCTCTCTCTCTCTCTCTCTCTTTTATATATATATTATATATATATATATATATATATATATATATATATATATATATATATATGTGTGTGTGTGTGTGTGTGTGTGTGTGTGTGTATATAATTATTCGCATAAGCCCTTCGATAGCCAAGAAATCTGAATCGGTCGCCTCCTCAAACTATTCTATAAACTAATTTTATTAGTATGAATGTTAACGGAAACCTAACGAGAGGGACGAAAATAACAGTATTTTATGATAGTAATCCACAAAATTGACAAAACCCGCTACCGAAGAAAGACAAAACACAGAGAAAAGATGAACAATATGTAAGTATAGAAAAATGAGCTAACATTAATACAAGCCAGAAAAACTAATACTAATACTTAGGCGAGAGCTTTGCCTAGCATACTTCTTTGGCATAACATTTCGTGACTCCGAGACAGAAAACACCCACCCCATCTCCCCTTCCCTCACTCCCTCAATGAATTTCATGGGATGGTCACTGCAAACAAGAACAGTCAATACTTTTGACAACTTCCTCGTTCCTTGAGTATTCCCCTTGCTTTCCTATTTTAAACTGGAAGACAAAAAAAAAAAAAAAAAAAAAAAAAAAAAAAAAAGGAATCCATTTGCTTTCTTAATCTGGGCAGGCAGTTTCAAAAGCAATTCGTTTATATCGAAAGCATTCCAAGTGCTTTCCTGTTTCAAGCAGGGAAGACAGTTCAGAAGCATTCCATCTGCTGTCCTAGCTTAAGGTGAAAAGACAGAGGTCTAAAGCAACTGCACATGATTTCCTATTCCAAACTGGAAGGACAGAGTTCAAAAGCATTCCAGTTGCTCTCCTATGCTAAGATTGGAAAGAGAATTCGAAAGCATTCCATTCGTTTACCTATTTTAAGATGGAAAGACGGAGTTCGAAAGCATTTCATTTCCTTTCCTATTTAAAGCCAGGAAGGAAGATTTCGAGTAATTCTTCCTAGCAGATCGAACCATCCCACCCAACCTTCCTGTTCCCAGCTCCCAACTTTATCTGCAAGAATATCCGCACCATGATCTCCGCACGAGTGATACAGCGTTGTGAAAAGCCGTCTGTATAGCTATTCCTATAATGGAGAGCTGAATACGGACGAATACTTCTAAGCATTCCAATGAAACGACGTTGTGAATAGCATTTTCTCCCCGAGGCTATTCGAGCATTGAGAACAGATGTAACCTTGCTAATGATATTCCGGATAAGGCATCCTGAATACAATTTTTTTAGCATATCTTTTTTACCTACTTGGAAAGATGAGCACAACGGTGATGCAATATTGTAAGCTTTTATGGCCGAGGCTATTTTCACAGCCTGGAACACAGAATAGCCAAACATAGCAGATGTATCACGCTACCTGCCACTCACACAACTGATTGTGTAGACTTTTTTTTTTTTTCTAAGATTGCTCCCACAGCACAGAACAGGGAATATATTTGCAGACAAGCGTAATGCCGATAAGGCTCTGTGAACAGGTGAAAACTGCTACTCACACACTCAGGCATTATGGTTAATATAAAGTTTGTCTAACCGTACCTGCCTCCCTATTGACACCTCCAAACTCAGTGGTCGGAATAAGACTAAGTTGTTATTAGACACATACGTCTATACTCGGTTTTTTTTCCATCTGTCCACCCGCCTACGGTGTTTGCTTCTGGTAACACTGCGTCCCGGGCTTTAGATAGTTACATTCAGCTTACATTCAACAACAATAACAATATCCTATTTCGGATATTAACGGTGTAATTTGCACACAGCAAATTATTAAAACACTTTTCAGTTGCAAATGTACACCCAGATATCCTATTATTTACCTAAAACGTACACATAGCGTAACTATCTAAAGGCCGGGACGCAGTGTTACCATACGCAAGCGGATGGACAGATGGAAAAAAAACAGAGTATAGTGTCACAACCAGTAAAAGTACAATGACAGGCCAAGAAAATGTCCAGATATGCTGCTATAGTAAAGGGCTAAAAGCATCTCTCTCTCTCTCTCTCTCTCTCTCTCTCTCTCTCTCTCTCTCTCTCTCTCTCTCTCGTCAAGTTGCAAACGTTCACATTTCTAATTCCTGCTGGAAAGCAATAAAAATATATACGTCCATCAACGTCATCCGTACGAGCACAATTTTACTCATGTCATCTGGTTACTTAGAATATCACAAAAAGGTGATAATTTTTGCTGGTATCCCTATGAAGAGAATTTACGTCTACCCTATGGGCATATGAGGTCTCCCACATCTAATTTTGGAATAATTCAAAGAGTAAAATGACAATTCTGAACAAGAACCCGGATCTGCATTTATCTCTAAGCCTAAGAGACTCGTCCTTTTCCCTTAATAGAAAAAAATGATTGAAATAAATCATTACCTTCGAGCGATATATTGATAGACAGTGAGACAGGGGCACAAATTTAATAAACTCTTAATTCCGTCAGACCAAATCAATTACCAAGATTCGCAGGAAACCTTCAGGTTGAAAGAACACATATCTAAATTCCGTTGGAGAGAAAATGACTATACTAAATAAATCATCAGTCGGGTCCCAGGGGTAACGTTAGATTCCTTAGAATTGAAACGTATAAAAGAATATCCAGGCTCCAAATCCGGACCCAAAAGTATCTAAAAAAATCGACTTTTTATTGGCCCATATCTTAAACCCTTTATCAAGAGTTCATGTGAATCCATCTATAAATTCTAGAGATAACTTGTAAAGAGAGAGAGAGAGACAGCCAAACAGGTACAGGTCATCATATAATTTCCGTCTTTCTTCTTCACCAAAAGTAAATTTGTGAAAATCACGAGCTCACGCCAAAAACCTTTTTAAAAAATCAACATTCCTCACTACTACGACTCATTACTACAACACAGACCTTTCTGCAATCCATTGTACTTCCTAAGATGACTTAACCTTCCTCTTTTCAAAACGCACATCTCTCGTCATTGAATAACGATACCTATACTCTGTTTTTTTTCCATCTGTCCACCCGCCTGTGGTGTTTGCGTATGGTAACACTGCGTCCCGGCCTTGAGATAGTTAAGCTATGTGTAAGTTTTAGGTAAATAAAAGGATATCTTGGTGTACATTTGCAACTGAAAAGCGTTTTAATAATTTACTGTATGCGAATCACAACGTTAATATTCGAAATAGGATACTGTTATTATTGTTGAATGTAAGCTGAATGTAACTATCCAAAGCCCGGGACGCAGTGTTACCATACGCAAACACCACAGGCGGGTGGACAGATGGAAAAAAACGAGTATAGTTTCTGGACACCTTTATTTCGGTGACTAATTCGGACTTAGGCAGCCATACCTGTCCTGGTGTTTTCATCGACAAATCACGGTTTCTCCAGCATTCCTGACTTTGTTAGGACCTCCTTGATCCACGGGGATTTCGTTTTGATCCTTCGCCAGATATATCGTTCTTTAAACAATCCTAAAGGTTTCTCGAGTACTGTGGATATGTATAAGTACTTTCTTATGAATTTTAGTGTCCCAGGAATATGTGTGTGTGTGTGTGTGTTCGAGAGAGAGAGAGATTTAAGCGCCACGATCAAGACAGAAACCAATAATTAGCCTAAACTTTTATCTAGTGATGCATCCAGTCAATATCTCAGCTAAGTCAGATATATATATATATATATATTATATATTATTATAGTATATATGTGTGTGTGTGTTGTTGTGAGCGCGTGTGTGTGTGTGTGCGTACAACCGACGTCTACTCACATATATTTAGCCGCAAAGACCCCTTAATATCGAATTCACTTTGCCTCGGGATAACTCACAGGCAAGATAGATCACGGTTAGAAGACCCCCCCCCCCCCCCCCCCCACCCCCCCCCCCCCCGGCCTCTCTCTCTCTCTCTCTCTCTCTCTCTCTCTCTCTCTCTCACCTGTACCAATTTCAAAAGGAAAATAAATATATCAAATCCTTTTCTTGAAACCGGTCCCAACATATATACACAAAAAAAGAAAGAAAGAAAAAAAGACAGGAACTGGCGCAAAGCCCTGCTTGCATGAGTACTCCTTTGGGGCTTTACAGTTTCCAGTGGACCCTGTTCATGGCAGGCTTTTCCATTAGGCCTTAAGAGTTCCAGGACGCTGGAAAAGTACGCAATGGCAGCTAGGCAGTTTTGGTTGCAGAAAATCTCGAAAAAGGGAATGCTACATCCGGTACCTTTCTTCCGTGGTTCCAGATAATTAGTAAACAGTTGTGCGTGTGATTTTGACACTGGTGAGGAATGCTTTAGCAGAACATAATTAGCTGCATATAAAGGGAGCGATTGTAGTTTCAGTATTCACATGCATGCCTACCCATACATAAGCACACTCGCACACAGCTTTTTATCTGTCATTTTATATATATATATATATATATATATATATATATATATATATATATATATATATGTATGGTGTGTGTGTGTGTGTGTGTGTCTTGTTGGGAATATGTCTGTATGCGCGCGCTTACACATTCATCTAAATGGTAATCAGGAATCTATGAAATTTGTCTCATCTCAATGGTGGTCACAAAAACCGGATCCTAGCTGTATAAACTCCGTCATATAAAAACCACTCAGAATCCATACGTTTTCCTTTGTGCAACAATGATATTCAATACATATACTTGCCGTAACAGGCCCAGGGTCAGCGGCTCTCTTCACTGAGCCCTTAAGCACAGTACACATAGATACAGTAGTTCCTTGATATTGCACAGACTCTGGGAGAGAGAGAGAGAGAGAGAGAGAGAGAGAGAAGAGGAAGAGGAGAAGAGAGAGAGAGAGAGAGAGAGAGAGAGATCTAGGGGTACACCTTACAAGAACGCACCAATATCTCTGAGCCTCATTTCAAGATAAGAGGAGAAAAAGGGAAATAAAAACCACTTACTCGCCGCTTCCTCTCGCTCGCCCAGACAACGAGGAAATGGAATTGCTATTGGAAGAGCCACCACACATTGAATTGCCCCCTTGCAAGTGCTGGCTATCGATTAAGAGGGAAAGTGAGCATCTCCATGCCGTACTTCGATCGGGTGTGTGTGTGTGTGTGTGTGTGTGTGTGTGTGTGAGAGAGAGAGAGAGAGAGAGAGATTCAAAACTCCTGGATTTACACAGAAGGCAAAAGTAACTAAAAATGGTATTCACATTCTTGTGAGAGAGAGAGAGAGAGAGAGAGAGAGAGAGCGAGATGAGAGAGAGAGACGGACTCAAAACCCTAAATTTACACAGAAGGCAAAAATAACTAAAAATGGTATTCACATTCTTGTGAGAGAGAGAGAGAGAGAGAGAGAAGAGAGAGATTATTCCAAACTCCTAGATTTACACATAAGGCAAAAAATAACTAAAAACGGTATTCACATTCTTGTGCGTTAGAGAGAGAGAGAGAGAGAGAGAGAGAGAGAGAGAGAGAGAGAGAGAGAGAGAGAGAGAGATTCAAAACTGATGGCAAAAGCTAATTTAAAATGTGGTCCAAATTCGTTCACTTCGTATCCACTTACGTGACAATGGGAGAGAGTAGTTATGAGAGAAAATGGAACCAACTTACGACATGATGTGTAATAATTTGAAAAGCACTAAACAAAATAACGGCATACTATCTTATAAAATGCGAAATAAAAACATGGCATTTAATTTAGCAAAATGTAAAATAAATGGCATAATACCTATAAAACTGTGAAATGAAATATTTGGTATGCTACATTGATAATTATAAAATAAAGTGACTGGCACATTACCGTGTAAAATAAAAAAACAAAGTCAATGGAGTGAAACCTGTAGAAACAGAAAATAAATAAACGGCACGCTCTCTTGTAAAAAAAAAAAAAAAAAAAAAAAAAAAAAAAAGGAAATTGTACGTTTGCTTACAAAACATAAAATATAATAAGTGTTATGCTATCTTGTCAAATTTAAAATAAAATAAATGGTATGTTGTGATGTAAAATAAAAAAAAATTAGCAAATGGTATGTTTCCCTGTTAAAATGTAAAAAAAAAATAGTACGTTTTCATGTAAAATGTAAAAAAAAGGCAAATGGTGTGCTCCCTTGTATATTGTAAAACAAATAAACGGTATGCTATCCTGTAAAATGTCAAATAAAATCAATAGTTTGCTACACTGGGAATTGTGCAAATAAAACAGATAGTATACTACCATGATAAATATAAAACGGAATAAATATTATGAACCTTTGATAAAAGATCAATGAAACTGACGGTATCCTATATTTTGAATTTTTTTAAAACTGCATACCATCTTAAGGATAGAAAATAAAGCAAAAGGAACCAAAAGGTCAATTTTACCTGAATACTAAAACAAAATTATAAGAAAGACGTTCCTGTCTTCACAGGGATAAGAAGAGTCGAAGAAGCTTGCAAAATAGAAAGAATACTATGTACAGAAGATGACAATTCTAAATATAACGGACAACAGAAAAAAATGTGGCATCTGTAAAATAGCAGTGACGAAAAAAAAATTGCGCACGTTAAAAATATGAACAGAACTGTTGAAAAGGGTAAAAATAATCATGCAAGCTTCAGACAAGAGTGGAAAGTTTAAGTGTGAGAGATAAATGAATAAAAATCCAAACGAAACTTATAAAGACATATACAATGAAGAGAAGCTATGTCTCGCTATTGTTTGAAAAGATCGAAAAAACATAAGAAAAACAAAGAAACATACAGGACAGTTTGGAGACTGAGAAAAACCTCCGCCAAGGCTCAGTAATCCAACCCGACAAGGTCCTTTCTCTCACCCCCACCCCAACCCCTACCTCACTCCCCGTTTCCCCGTTATGCTGCCATCTCTCCCAAGATCTTGCCACTTATTGCCAGTCATACCTCCGGTAGAATTTTCGGAAAAATAGAGTTTTTTTTTTTTTTAATCCCACTGACAAACGGAAATAAACAAGCCGGCCTAAAAACACATCGTCTTTCGCCAAAGGTAATAAAAGTCATGTTACCTACCATTAAGGAACGGAGAGAGAGAGAGAAAAAAAAAAAACAAGTCCAAAAAGCTTATCTTCATAATGATGAGGCAAAATAGATAAGTTTTTTCAAACTGGAAAAAAAATTACACCACATTTTAGAAAACAAGGAAGGACGCCCGAAAATGATAAAAAGGTAAATATCACTCCAAAATCAATCATGGAGTTGGGGGAAGAGCGAAGAACAATTTTGTTATTTCCAGCGGGAAAAAAAAAAAAAAAAAAAAAAAAAAAAAAAACAAAAAAAGAGGACAATCGTGCAATCATTAGAAAAATTATAGGGGACAACGGTGATATATAAAAGGTACAGAAAACGAAAAAAGTCAAATCGGTCCAGACGAAGCCACTTAAAGGTTCGCTTCCGCAGATGAGAGAAAAACATCGTCTTCTCTCGTCCTTAGAGACGGAGATTTTTAAGAGGAAGCTTCTTCCTTCCGCTTTGATTCAGCAAAGAACTCTTTCAGTTCGTGAACATGGGATAGCTAAAATAACTATCAGCGAAAAATTATATCCTAAAAAAACAAAACCTAATAATTCAAGAAAAAGGATATCCACCAACTAAATATTGCATCTTCTAAACAAAACGTGACAATGAAAGACTAAGATAAGATTATATGGGGGATGAAAAGTGGAATGAAGGAAAGACCAATATCAGCAACTGAGTAAGTTTCGCAGAAGCTCTCTCTCTCTCTCTCTCTCTCTCTCTCTACACATATATATATATATATATATATATATATATATATATATATATATATATATATATATATATAAGGATAAAATAACAGAAGTTTATCAGATAATTCAAACCAAAATGGACCTCAAGGTTCATACCTTCGCCAAACCCAAAATAATTCGACATTATTATTATTTATTATTATTATTAATATTATTATTATTATTATTATTATTATTATTATTATTATTATTATTATATATTATTATTATTATTTAATTGGCCTTTCGTACAAAAGACCAAGCGATCTTTCTGTGGCCCAGGAAGAATAAAAAACAATCAGCAATTAATTCAAGGAAGCAGAATAGGGTTTAACAGCGAGGGTATCGATAAACGTGCCTCTACAAGGAAGGCAGGCTATAGAGATCACTGAAACAGAATATGAAAGAATTATTCAATGGAAGGCATGACAAGCTATTCCATCATATAGATTCATAATATTCAGTTACATCGTTCGTCAGGCCTTTATTTTTTAAATACAAAAAATAACAGTTAAAATGACGATCTGGCAACGGTGGCGGAAATAAATCATAAACCCTGAATCTGGAACCTTCTAAATAGCTAATTAACTCATAATTCATCTCAAATTCATTATTATTTTTTCCAGGAATCTTGAGGAGACACAGACAGAGACAGAGAGACAGAAACCAAACAAACAAACATATATAAGTAAATAAATGATCCCCGTCCAACTGTAATGATTGAAAGTCGACATGCAAGTGAAGTTGACGAGAAGCGTGGAAAGTCAAAGGGATTAAAAATAAATCAAGAGATAATGAAACTGACGAGATTGATCATTACATTGCAATCAGGGAAATGATTATCAAGGCAGGAAATGATAAAATGATAAAAGTAGCAGGAAAATCAAACTGAGAGGAAATGACAGAAAGTGATAGAAAAATAATAGAGACATTCGAAATGAAGGGAAAAATGATGACGGGGAGGATGCTTAAAAAATCGTGATAAACGGTAAGCCAAGTGCACAGCAAAAAGCAAAATGGGGAGCCACGAAAAATGCAGCACGCAGATAAAAGATAAAACCAGAAAAAGGATGAACGCGAACTTCAGAGGATCAGACGAGAAGGAACGTTGGGGGGAAAACGGAGAATGAAAATAAAATTGTCCATTTTTTTTCCTCTGTTTCCAGAAGGAAGAGCAAATCTAAATGCTTCTAAAATATGAAAAAAAATGAGATCTGTGCATGGATGAACGAATATCTATCTTTCCACATACACGTGTGCACACACACACACACGCAGGTCGCAAACAAAATTAGATTTTTTGTATATCATCCTCATCTTTTCCTACCAAGAAATTGATTTCCAATATCTATCTATCTATCTATCTATCTATCTATCTATCTATCTATCTATCTATCTATCTATCTATATATATATAATTATACATATCGTACTAACGATTCACAAACCAGCAAAACTTATATGCATGAAAATCACAGAGTTGTATAACGAACCAAAGCCTCTGTAATCTATAAATTACAACCAATAGGAAGGATATTTAGGAGTAAATAAGGATTTCAATGAAAAGCATAAAAATATGCATCACACAGACTAAAGTCTAATGTATCAAAAATCACAACAAAAATATAAATAACCGACGATCATAATAGTTCAATGTATTTGACACTGTAATCCAAAGGGCAGCATTCTCATCAATTAAATGTATGTATAAAAAGAAAAAGCAGAGAAGGGAAATTACAAGGAAATAACAGATATGTAAAGGAACAAAGCAAATTCAATTACATTTATGGCAAAATAAATACAAGATGTTTATTTCAGTCAAATGTTTTCACACCTTTCCTCCTCAAATATTTCCCCAAATATTTACCAATCTTATTTGCACACATGTCTATATACACACTGGCATTTTGGATTTATCAGCTCACCTACCTTACTGGAAGTGAAATACGCTATTCTTAGCTTCTAACTTCTAGGGCACACTAGGCAGATAGATAAACATATAGATCTATACATAATCAAAGGTGCCTGCCTGACCTTGAACATGAGTTACGTACGTAATTATAACGAGGAGCTGCATTTAGTCTCGGTTCTTTTAAGCAATATTAGCTACGCCTAATGCATGCTTAATGGATGTCCCTACTGCTGCTGCTGCGGCTGCCAACCCACCCCCCCCCCCCTCTCTCTCTCTCTCTCTCTCTCTCTCTCTCTCTCTCTCTCTCTCTCTCTCAAAACACTGCCTTCCGTCGTGCATCGCCACCATACACGTGCGGAACATTAAATAACAATAAAGCTTCATCTGACGTTCAGACATTCGCCATGGCCCTTCCCAAATGCTTCGACATTCGTCTTAAATGCGTATATAAATAATTTCTTTGAGCGTGGAGTCTTGTCCCGACTGACGGTCCTGGGGATGTCGGTGGGGCGGGGTGGAGATGGGGGGGGGGAGAGTTGGTTGTTGTAGGAAAGGGACGCCGTCGGACGTCCTAAGCCTTTAAATTGCGGAACCTTTTCAAGTGGGTCCTTGCCACTCACGCTGTAATTAATTATCGATTTCGTTCCGACCGCTCCGGGCGTCATAATTGTAGATAATTAACATCGGCGTCGTCATAATGGCCACATTTCGCAACCCGTATACCGAAGACGTGCAGATTTTGGATCTTTGCTGCAGAACTTCCAGAACGAGGAAACAGAAATATCTGGAACCCTGGATTTTTGCAGAACTTTCAGTACAAGGAAATAGAAAGGTCTGGAACCCTGGATATTTGCAGAACTTTCAGTACAAGGAAATAGAAAGGTCTGGAACCCTGGATCTTTGCAGAACTTCCAGGACGAGGAATAGAAATATCTGGAAACCTGGATCTTTGCAGAACTTCCAGTACGAGGAAATAGAAAGGTTTGGAATTCTGGATCATTGCAGAACTTCTAGGACGAGGAAATAGAAAGGTTTGGAACCCTGGATCTTTGCAGAACTTCCAGTACGAGGAAATAGAAAGGTTTGGAACCCTATATCATTGCAGAACTTCCAGTACGAGGAAATAGAAAGGTTTGGAACCCTGGATCTTTGCAGAACTTCCAGTACAAGAAAATAGAAAGTTTGGAACCCTGTATCATTGCAGAACTTCCAGTACGAGGAAATAAAAAGGTTTGGAACCCTAGATCTTTGCAGAACTTCCAGTACGAGGAAATAGAAAGGTTTGGAACCCTGGATCTTTGCAGAACTTTCAGTACGAGGAAATAGAAAGGTTTGGAACCCTGTATCATTGCAGAACTTCCAGTACGAGGAAATAGAAAGGTTTGGAACCCTGGATCTTTGCAGAACTTCCAGTACGAGGAAATAGAAAGGTTTGGAACCCTGTATCATTGCCGAACTTTCAGTACGAGGAAATAAAAAGGTTTGGAACTCTGGATCTTTGCAGAACTTCCAGTACGAGGAAATAAAAAGGTTTGGAACCCTGCATCATTGCCGAACTTTCAGTACGAGGAAATAGAAAGGTTTGGAACCCTGGATCTTTGCAGAACTTCCAGTACGAGGAAATAGAAAGGTTTGGAACCCTGTATCATTGCCGAACTTTCAGTACGAGGAAATAGAAAGGTTTGGAACCCTGGATCTTTGCAGAACTTCCAGTACGAGGAAATAGAAAGGTTTGGAACCCTGCATCATTGCCGAACTTCCAGTACGAGGAAATAGAAAGGTTTGGAACTCTGGATCTTTGCAGAACTTCCAGTACGAGGAAATAGAAAGGTTTGGAACCTTGGATCTTTGCAGAACTTCCAGTACGAGGAAATAGAAAGGTTTGGAACCCTGGATCTTTGCAGAACTTCCAGTACGAGGAAATAGAAAGGTTTGGAACCCTGGATCTTTGCAGAACTTCCAGTACGAAGAAATAGAAAGGTTTGGAACCCTGGATCTTTGCAGAACTTCCAGTACGAGGTAACGGAAATTTCTGGAAAGCTGGATCTTCGCAGAACGTCCAGTACCCGGGATCATTGCAGAACTTCCAGTACGAGGAAATAGACATGTCTGGAATCCTGGATCTTTGTAGAACTTCCAGTAAGAGGAAATAGAAATATCTGGTAAACTGGATCTTTGCAGAACTTCCAGTACGAGGAAATAGAAAGAGTTGGAACCCTGGATCTTAGCAGAACTTGCAGTACGAGGAAATAGAAAGGTTTGGAACCCTGGATCTTTGCAGAACTTCCAGTACGAGGAAATAGAAAGGTTTGGAACCCTGGATCTTTGCAGAACTTCCAGTACGAGGAAATAGAAAGGTTTGGAACCCTGGATCTTTGCAGAACTTCCAGTACAAGGAAATAGAAAGGTTTGGAATCCTGGATCTTTGCAGAACTTCCAGTACGAGGTAATGGAAATTTCTGGAAAGCTGTATCTTTGCAGAACGTCCAGTACCCGGGATCATTACAGAACTTTCAGTACGAGGAAATAGAAATGTCTGGAACCCTGGATCTTTGCAGAACTTCAAGTAAGAGAAAATAGCAATATCTGGAAAACTGGATCTTTGCAGAACTTCCAGTACAAGGAAATAGAAATATCTGGAAAACTGGATCTTTGCAGAACTTCCAGTACGAGGAATTAGAAAGGTCTGGAACCCTGGATCTTCCAGTACGATGAAATAGAAATATCTGGGAAAACTGGATCTTTGCAGAACGTTCAGTACCCGGGATCATTGCAGAACTTCCAGTACGAGGAAATAGAAATGTCTGGAAAGCTGTATCTTTGCAGAACTTCCAGTACGAGGAAATAGAAATGTCTGGAACCCTGGATCTTTACAGAACTTCCAGTACGAGGAATTAGAAAGGTCTGGAACCCTGGATCTTCCAGTACGAGGAAATAGAAATATCTGGAAAACTGGATCTTTGCAGAACGTCCAGTACCCGGGATCATTGCAGAACTTCCAGTACGAGGAAATAGAAATATCTGGAACCCTGGATCTTTGCTGAACTTCCAGTACGAGGAAACAGAAATATCTGGAAAGCTGGATCTTTGCAGAACTTCCAATTCGAGGAAATAGAAAGAGTTGGAACCCTGGATCTTTGCAGAACTTCCAGTACGAGGAAATAGAAATATCTGGAACCCTGGATCATTGCAGAACTTCTAGTACGAGGAAATAGAAAGGTCTGGAACTCTGGATCTTTGCAGAACTTCCAGTACGAGGAAATAGAAATATCTGGAACCCTGGATCTTTGCAGAACTTCCAGTACGAGGAAATAGAAATATCTGGAACCCTGGATCATTGCAGAACTTCCAATACGAGGAAATAGAAAGGTCTGGAACCCTGGATATTTGCAGAACTTCCAGTGCGAGGAAATAGAAATATCTGGAACCCTGGATCATTGCAGAACTTCCAGTACGAGGAAATAGAAAGGTCTGGAACCCTGGATCATTGCAGAACTTCCAGTACGAGGAAATAGAAATATCTGGAAACCTGGATCTTTGTAGAACTTCCAGAATAAGCAACATCTTAGAAAAACTCGGAAACTTTTCATCATTGCAGAGCTTCCAATGGGAATAACATCTCAAAAGTTTGAAACTTTGGGTCTTTGCTGAACTTCCAGTTCGAGTGAATAGAAAGATTTGGAATCTTGGATCTTTGCAGAGCTTCCAGTACAAGTAACATCTCAGAAAAACTTCGAAACTTTTGATTTAGCAGAACTTCCGGTACTTCCTTTAGATCTTGGCAGAACTTCTCGTAAAAGTAACAGCTCAGAAAATTTGGATTTTTCTAGAACTTCCGGCAAATAACATCTCAAAAGGGATTTTGAACATTTAGAACTCTGCATAAATTCTAAAAATATCTCGGCGAATTGTTCATACATGGGAAATAATCATAGGGGATTTGGTTTATTGCATTATAATTTACATGATTCGTTTGGTCTTCGGTTTGGATTTCCAGCGAGTTCCACATAAAATACATATCTTCCTGCTAGGTTTCCCACCCTGGAGAACAATAAAATATAGATAAAATAAACAATTATGTTTTCCAATTCTTTGCTTTGCAAATAAATTCAGTTCATAAAACAGCTTGAAATGGAAATGAGTCTTTTTCTGTCGGGGTAATGAACCACATTAATTAATTCTATTTAGCATCAAAGCCAAATTGAATTTCAGAATTACATCTTACCTCGACTTGCAAACAGGATCGAAATCAACGAACGAATATTGAAAAAAGGATAAGGTTAACATTTCTCGACTTGAAAACATAAATAAATAAAAAGACTAAAATTTTATAAAGAAAGCACGTCTCGACATTTCATGGAATGATGAAAGATTAGACATCGAAGCTTCATCGATTCAAGTAGATCTTCCTAACCCGAACAGATCACAGGGTCTTTGGAAGAGGGTACCATTTTACAAAAGTCAAGAATCTGCATTTCATGAGAAAAAGAAAGGTTAGACTTTCTTTGCGATGAACAAACCACACGAATTATATTTCCCAAGGGGCTACTAAAACTCTCATAAACCTGGGAATTATTCCTGGAAACTCGCTCCTGCTACGTGAGGACAAAGACTAACGTTGTCGACTTTTGTAAGAAGGGAATTCACCCCCACCCACCCACCCCGCCCCCAATCACACGGATAATTGGAAAATGGCTTTCAGTGGAAAAATAAACATAATTTATTTATAAAGTAGAGAGCTAAATATATAGTGGTGTTTAGTTAATAAGTAGTTATCTGCTTCATCGACCAGGTAAGTTTTTCTTGTGCTGCGTAATGGATTCTGTTTTTAACGCCGACTCAAACCAACAGAAAAAAAGAGGCGGCGGCAAAACAATCTAAAAGATATCAAAGAAAGGAACAAACGAAGAAAAGGACAAAACAGGTGACATGAAAACGCAATCAGTCTCCTTCCCCTCGGCCGCCTAGAGCTGATTATCCCTAGACCCGGGATTTAGTAAACAAATCATTTCGTGGTGACGGATCGCCTTTTCGGAGATGAGAGTCCTGTTTCCGTTCCGCATGATTATTATTATTATTATTATAAGAATTATTATTATTAATAATAATTATTATTATTATTATTATTATTATTATTATTATTATTATTATATTATTTATTAATTAATATGGCTGTTTTCGTCGTTGTTACCGTCATGGTTACTTCTGTTGTTATCATTATGTTGTCATTACAGAGACGGTAAACAATGAAACAGCTATATGGCTATACGGGGACTATAATAACAATAAACTTATTTATTAATTTTTTTCGTCATTTACTAATATCATCATAACATACTGCGCATACAGATAGACCGACACGTAGATAGACGGGTAGAGAATCTACTGGGTACTTCTCTACTATAAACGTATATAATTGTAATAACCACAATGGCTCTTAACAAATGAAGAAATTCTGACGCTCATAGCAGGATTCAAACCTGCATTAGGTATATTAAATGAGGTCACGTCAATCACCTAACCAAAGAGGTGGTTTGGTTCTTCACACAACAAAAACAGAGGGAAGAAGGTGAGCAAGAACATTTTGAGGAGAATGAAAAGTTGTTTCACAAGAAAGAAAAGTAAATACAGAAAGAAGCGTTAATGAACGAATGTATCTGTGAATAAGTTATTCATATAGAGGTGCTGTTAAGGCGAATACATCCTTGGCGGGTGGAGTGGGTATTTGGAAGTGTTTGAATGAGGAACATAGCCAAGACATAACTGAACGACATAAGAGTGGGAAAGTTAGCATATGGTTGAGAATGTTTGCAAGTGACTGTCTAGACCATAAAAGGGTCAATTCAGAAGATGATGAATAGAAAAAGTTTGGTAAAGTTTACAAAATGAGAGGGCTAAGAGAATATGTTAGGAAGAATAAGGTTATGGGGTAAACTGAAACCAGGATGATGTCGGAATAAATATGAATATGGACGCTGGAAGAATGAAAGCGATTACATGTATTTGGGAGTAAATATATCACATGATGGTAGGGCAAGAAAAGACTTGACACCAAAATAGGTACTAACGCAAGGAAGATAGCGGGGTATTTGCAAAAGATTGGAGGAAGACTTGAATTGTCTATGGAAGTCAAGGGTGCAATTTTAAAATTGTATTGTTGAACCAACCCCGTCTGATGAAATGAAATGAAATGTAGATGATAAAGGCAAAAGAAAGGCACAGTTTGAAACATATGCAGCGTAAGAAGTAATGAGAAGGCAGGAAATGTAAAGTGATGCAGAAGTAGTAGAAAGCTTAGCTTTGGGGAAAGGATGAATCAGATGGCTCAGTCATGTGAAAAGATTGGACTATGAAAGGTTGATGAGAACGGTAAGTCATTCAGAAGTGGAAAGGGCTGCTCCTAAAGTCCTTAGGTCCTGGAAGTGTGAGAATGCACACAGCATAGGGATGAATCGTGCATTGTATACACAGGGGTTTCGGCATGTTGCTGATGAGGTGTCTGCATAGGTGTAAGATGTGGCTGATGTTTTGGGAGTTTTAAAGAACAGATCAGCCATGACTGAACTGCTGATGCTATAAATGTGGCAATGACAGTTGTTTTGCTCTGTGAACACCTTTTAAGAAGGTAAATGACTATATATACATATATAAATATATGTACACATACGTATGTGTGTATGCGTGCATGCATGTATGTATGTATGTATGTATGTATGTATGTTGTATTGTATATTTGTATTATAAATATATAATATATAATATTAATATTATTAATATATAATTATAAATATATTAATAATAAAATAAACAACCTACATTAAAACATTCAAACAATGGTCAATGATAATAATGACAACATTACAAGCAACAAACACAGAAGTACTGACGCACTCCAGTGAGTGAGTAATCACCTTTCATAATCCACTACATAACAATGGTGTCCCTCCCTTGAGGCGACTCAGCAAGTCTCTTCCAAAAGTACTGGATATGGATTTTAGCTCTTTCTGGTACCTACCCCTTCCAGCCTTTCATCTTTACGTAAGTATATAATTTTTTTCTGCCACTGCACAGGGGAGAGCAGAAAGAAGAAAGGGGGAGAGAGAGAAAGGAAGAGAGAAAATTTGGAAATGATGGCACTCATTATCAACTTCCAACACCTGGCATGATGAGAGAGAGAGAGAGAGAGAGAGAGAGAGAGAGAGAGAGAGCAGAGAGAGAGGGGGGGGGGGGTGGGGGGGGGGTCTGTGGAAATTATGAACCACTCAGTGTTACATCATCCGAATTTTAAAAACTCAGAGAGAGAGAGAGAGAGAGAGAGAGAGAGAGAGAGAGAGAGGAGAGAGTCTCATCCCTTGCACTAGAATACCTATTACAGAGGTTCCTATTTCTTCTCAGCGTCCTGGGTAGCCAATCACACATGAAAGAGTCTGGATCATGGTAATTTCTAACGTATCAGGAAAGAGACTCACATTTTCTCTTATTTTTAGTTCTTTTTATTTTTTTTTATGTTTCCCCTCAGAGGGGCTGGGGATGATACAAGACAAACCAAATTATTTTTTATATTCCTCCCTTCAAAGCCGAATCAAGGGGGGGGAGATCCTAATCAACTAGCCCCCCCACACACACATACACACACACACACACACACAATTCCTTTCACCTTCTAGAAACAAGAAAGGCCCGGTGAAGGTTTGCTTAACCAAGCCATCTGACTATATTCAGTGACTGTGATATTTACATGTTCCGATTTGCACTGGTGTTTATCTACGCATATATTCATGTTTCTTTATATTTATTTAAACGCTGTATCTTTTTTTCTTTTATTTTGGTTTTCCATAAGGCCTTTCTAACTTGTGAAAACTTGCATTTTAGATTAATGGTATTTTCGACTTTGTCTGCTCTAAATAATAATAATAATAATAATAATAATAATAATAATAATAATAATAATAATAATAATAATAATAATAATAATAATAATAATAATAATCTCTAGTGAAACAGCTCTTCGGAAATCGCTACAAAGCAATTAAGCACAGCAAGCAAGCCCGGCTGGGACAAAAAAAAAAAAACAAAAAAAAAAAAAAAAAAAAAAAAAAAAAACTCGCAATTCAGTGAAATGCCTGAAAAATGTCTCTCGTGCAGGATTAAAACTCCCCTGACAATTGTTCAAATGGTAAAGAGTTGCAGGTGAGAACTGAAGCGCAGGTGTGTGAACTGTGCCCGAATCCGATAAAACGGAAAAAGATTTGCAAACATTCTTATACACATGATAAAACTACTCTCTCTCTCTCTCTCTCTCTCTCTCTCTCTCTCTCTCTCTCTCTCTCTAACAGGCAATTATTAAGTTCAAGTCTCTACACGGGAAAAGACTTGCAACTATTCTTATACGCATGATAAAACTCTCTCTCTCTCTCTCTCTCTCTCTCTCTCTCTCTCTCTCTCTCTCTCTCTCTCTCTCTCTCTCTGTGTGGTCTTAATTGGGTGACAGTTAATTATTCCTATTTGTTTGAACTTTATTTTTGTATTTACCTTTTCCTTTTATACCTGCTGTATGTTCGCTTTTTTTTAAACATTTATTGGCTAATTACTTCTTCCTTTTTACTACTGAGTATTGGCGAATCTCCATAATAAAATGCTGTGTCAAAATTCTGGATCTGTGATAACAATAGTCAACAGGTATTAACTCCACGTCGTCTACCGAGTTGGTAGCGTTTCTCACCACTGGCCTTCATATAAGGTACAGTGCGCGTAATTATTGTAGCTAAGTTTGGGACTTTTCGCCTTGACCCTTTCTTACATTGCCGTAATAATAATAATAATAATAATAATAATAATAATAATAATAATAATAATAATAATAATAATAACATCTCGGAAGAATTATAATAATACTAAAATGCTCATAAATTTCGTTATTCATATTTAGGAAGCAAAGAAAGTTTAATCTTAAATCGCAAAGAGAAAATAGAATTCGTTAAAAGGCTTCCAAAGAAAAGACTAACTGTATGCAAAAAGAAAAAAGCATAAAATACAATTAAGTAAATAAAAAAAAACAATCAATTAAAAAAGCAATAAAATCTGATGAAAAGTACTGAAAAAAATTCAGTGCAAAGGATTACATCTAAGATGAAAAGGCCATAGAGAGGAAAAATCGACAAATACAACATAAAGATTACACGAATGATTTAAATAAATGAAAAAAAAACAAATCACTCCAGTCAATTAACGCGCCGAGGCATTATCCGAAGCTCCGAGCACAATAAAATATATTTTCCAGGTTCTGCACAATATTGTTTGTTCGAGTAAAATATTTCAAGGAATAATAATAATTCTGTCCCACCTCAAAATTGTTCTCCCCCCTTCCCATAGAATCTGTTTGGCCCGCTCAACACACTTCATTATTACTCGGCACCAGAAAAAAGTTCATTTTCTATTCTCGGTTTTCTATTCTCGGCATGGAATAATATTTTTCAGTTCACAAGAATGAAATATTTCGTTTGTTCTGTACCGGTGGATCCTACAGCCCACAGAATACAGTCATGAAATAGAATAAAGCCAATAGAAAAACATGCAA